>NW_016157714.1:41182-46538 GCF_001687245.7 Rhagoletis zephyria | reverse complement strand
TTAATAGAATCACTTGGTGGTAGTTCATGATTGTGTGTGGACTAATATCACAACACTGAGGATTTGGCAAAAGCCTTTTTCATCTATTAAAAAACAACACTTACGGGGCAATGTTTATTGTAAGAACAACATTTTTTTCTATGAATCGACATACTTTAAGCATTGTTGACGCTATTTCCATTTGAATGAGGAAATAGCGTCAATGACTTTATTTCCAAATTTTTGTTGACTTTATTTCGCTTTTGAAAAGGTAATAATGTCAATTGACTTTATTTCGCACCAGGGTGGGAAATAAAGTCAATTGACATTATTTCCATTGACCTTATTACCTGTCACCTTTCATTTAACGGTAAATTTCAGAAATGCTTGAAACTTCAAAATTTCGAAATTTAAGGACTCTAATTTTCTCAAAATTGATACGCCCCAGCTTACCATGTAGCGGTAGTTTTCGGAAAGGTGAAAGTCATATATTAAATACTTGCGCCGGGTATTTAATGTTCGGCTCCGCCCGAACTTAGACTTTCTTACTTGTTCTCTGTTAACTCTTCTTGAAATGTTAATCGCGGTGTGGTGATATTCCATGGATTTATTTTTCAGCCAAACAATTTTACGTTCTAAAAAGTTGCACCTTCTCTATCTATCTAAGTTCTCTGCTGCAACACACGGAATTATAGTCGACATCTTTACCTACTCGGCTACGGCAGTCAAAACCTTATTTGCTTTTAAATGCATATTTTTCATATGTGACAATGAAATCAGTTCCACTCATGAGGAAATCAGTTCCACTCTTGTGGAAATCGTAGAGCTTTTTGTTTTATAAATATTGACACAGAATGCGAAGGGAGCTTTTACTTGATAAAAATCTTGATAAAATTTCTTTACNATTTCCATTTGAATGAGGAAATAGCGTCAATTACTTTATTTCCAAATTTTTGTTGACTTTATTTCGCTTTTGAAAAGGTAATAATGTCAATTGACTTTATTTCGCACCAGGGTGGGAAATAAAGTCAATTGACATTATTTCCATTGACCTTATTACCTGTCACCTTTCATTTAACGGTAAATTTCAGAAATGCTTGAAACTTCAAAATTTCGAAATTTAAGGACTCTAATTTTCTCAAAATTGATACGCCCCAGCTTACCATGTAGCGGTAGTTTTCGGAAAGGTGAAAGTCATATATTAAATACTTGCGCCGGGTATTTAATGTTCGGCTCCGCCCGAACTTAGACTTTCTTACTTGTTCTCTGTTAACTCTTCTTGAAATGTTAATCGCGGTGTGGTGATATTCCATGGATTTATTTTTCAGCCAAACAATTTTACGTTCTAAAAAGTTGCACCTTCTCTATCTATCTAAGTTCTCTGCTGCAACACACGGAATTATAGTCGACATCTTTACCTACTCGGCTACGGCAGTCAAAACCTTATTTGCTTTTAAATTCATATTTTTCATATGTGACAATGAAATCAGTTCCACTCATGAGGAAATCAGTTCCACTCTTGTGGAAATCGTAGAGCTTTTTGTTTTATAAATATTGACACAGAATGCGAAGGGAGCTTTTACTTGATAAAAATCTTGATAAAATTTCTTTACAAAAAATTTATTTATCAAGAAAACACAGAATTGGGCGCTACTTTGTATTAAGAAAACTTTGTTTATAATAAGAAAAGTAATTATAACGAAACAAGTAAGAGCAGCGCTGTTCTCGGCTATGCCGAAGGCTTCATACCTGAGCATCTGAAAATTTCATTTTTAACAGATTACTGCATTTGAAAAAATGTATTTATTCACGGCATGCATAGATAGATGAGATACATATATAACAAATGGTATCTAAACAACCACAGGTATGGAAGATATACCTTATATAGCCCCAATNTTTGCACCTTCTCTATCTATCTAAGTTCTCTGCTGCAACACACGGAATTATAGTCGACATCTTTACCTACTCGGTTACGGCAGTCAAAACCTTATTTGCTTTTAAATTCATATTTTTCATATGTGACAATGAAATCAGTTCCACTCATGAGGAAATCAGTTCCACTCTTGTGGAAATCGTAGAGCTTTTTGTTTTATAAATATTGACACAGAATGCGAAGGGAGCTTTTACTTGATAAAAATCTTGATAAAATTTCTTTACAAAAAATTTATTTATCAAGAAAACACAGAATTGGGCGCTACTTTGTATTAAGAAAACTTTGTTTATAATAAGAAAAGTAATTATAACGAAACAAGTAAGAGCAGCGCTGTTCTCGGCTATGCCGAAGGCTTCATACCTTTCATGAGCATCTGAAAATTTCATTTTTAACAGATTACTGCATTTGAAAAAATGTATTTATTCACAGCATGCATAGATAGATGAGATACATATATAACAAAAGGTATCTAAACAACCACAGGTATGGAAGATATACCTTATATAGCCCCAATGTAAGTGATTTTCACTGCTGTGTGATCGGTATGTAAACCCGTAACACAATTTAATGGATTTAGCTTCCTACATAAAGGAGATATGTATATCGCAAAAACTGGTATCTGAACAATCAGTGGTATAAGAGATAAAGCTTATGCAGCATAGATTTTTACGATTTTCTTAGTAGACTTTGTATTATTATTTATAAAATATCTTACGAAATTTATCGGTTTTAGCTGTTCAAANCCTTATTTGCTTTTAAATGCATATTTTTCATATGTGACAATGAAATCAGTTCCACTCATGAGGAAATCAGTTCCACTCTTGTGGAAATCGTAGAGCTTTTTGTTTTATAAATATTGACACAGAATGCGAAGGGAGCTTTTACTTGATAAAAATCTTGATAAAATTTCTTTACAAAAAATTTATTTATCAAGAAAACACAGAATTGGGCGCTACTTTGTATTAAGAAAACTTTGTTTATAATAAGAAAAGTAATTATAACGAAACAAGTAAGAGCAGCGCTGTTCTCGGCTATGCCGAAGGCTTCATACCTTTCATGAGCATCTGAAAATTTCATTTTTAACAGATTACTGCATTTGAAAAAATGTATTTATTCACAGCATGCATAGATAGATGAGATACATATATAACAAAAGGTATCTAAACAACCACAGGTATGGAAGATATACCTTATATAGCCCCAATGTAAGTGATTTTCACTGCTGTGTGATCGGTATGTAAACCCGTAACACAATTTAATGGATTTAGCTTCCTACATAAAGGAGATATGTATATCGCAAAAACTGGTATCTGAACAATCAGTGGTATAAGAGATAAAGCTTATGCAGCATAGATTTTTACGATTTTCTTAGTAGACTTTGTATTATTATTTATAAAATATCTTACGAAATTTATCGGTTTTAGCTGTTCAAATAAAACAGTTTTACAGTAAAACCCCATATCTGAACAATCAGTTGTATGGGGGCAATAAATAGGTTATAGTGACCCATTTTTTTTTAATTTTATTGTAAACTTTGTATATGGAGAAGTTATAGCAAAGAATCTCATATCTGAACAATCAGTTGTATGGAGGCTATAGGTTATAGCGACCCGATCTCCGCCATTTTCACTGTAAGTATGCTTTAGTTAATGGGTGGAAATATTGCGAAATTTCATGTTCTTAGCTGCATAAAGGGAGGAGCTATAACAAAAAATCGCATATCTGAACAATCAGTTGTATGGGAGCTACATGTAAAAGTGCCCCGATCTTTGCTATTTTCACTGTAAATATTCGGTTGTTAATGGGTGGAAGTATTGCAAAATTGCATGTTCTTAGCTGCATAAAGGGAGGAGTTATAACGAAAATTCTCATAACTGAACAATCAGTTGTATGGGAGATATATGTTCACTGTAAGTATTCTGTTAATACTGAGTGAAAACGGTGCGAATTTTCATGCTCCTAGCTGCATAAATGAAGAACTTATGGCAAAAAATCTCATATCTGAAAAATCAGTTTTATTGAGGCTATAGGTTATAGCGACCCGATCTTAGCCATTTTCAGTGAAAGTATTCTTTTGATAATGAGTGACAACAGTGCGAAATTATGGAGGAGTTATAACGAAAAATTGTATACCTGAACAATCAGTTGTATGGGATGTGTAGGTTATAGTGACCCGATGTTTGTAATTTTCACTCTAAGCTTTCTGTTGATAATGGGTGGAAGTACTGCAAAATCTCATATGCATAAATGGAGAAGTTATAACCAAAAATCTCATATCTGAACAATCAGTGGTATGGGAGCTATATGTAATAGTGATCCGATCTATGTAATTTGTACTCTCACTGCGTGGAATGATAAGTATTGCAAAATTTTATGTTCTTAGCGACTTAAATGGAGGAGTTATAACAAAAAATCTTATATCTGAAAAATCAGTTGTATTGAGGCTATAGGTTAGAGTGACCCGATCTTTGTAATTTTCACTCTAAGTTTTCTGTTGATAATGGGTGGAAGTATTGCAAAATTTCATGTTCCTAGCTGTATAAATGGAGAAGTTATAATGGAAAATCTCATATCTGAACAATCAGTTGTATGGGAGCTATATGTTATCGTGGTCCGATTCTTCTGGTTCCGACAAATGATTAATACATTATAGAAATACACCCACCTACTAAATTTCATCCGGATGTCTCGAAAACTGAGAGATTGCATACAAACAGACGGACAGACGGACATGGCTAAGTCGACTCAGCTCGACGTTCTGATAATTTAAGTATACATTTTAGTGGCTCTATCTCTTCTTATTCTGGTACTTACAAACATCGGACCAAAGTTATAATACCATTTCATGCTCATGAAGTGTATAATTACTAAACTGATAATGAGAAAACGTAAACTTATAATGATAAAGGGTATATAAATATATAATAAGAATAATATTTGTTTTGCCTTTATCCACCTATTCTCATGTTTGGCTACGCAAGTGGATCTGCGTGAAATGCTGTTGTGTGCTGCAAACAGCCGTCAATCGTCTTCTCTCAATCGTGCGTCACTTGCAACATGTATACGGAGAGTCGTCTTTACGTCGGTTTTAAATGTATAGCTACTATTCTCTATAGGATTGCGCATAGGCGAATATGGACCCATACACTCTAAAACAATTTTGTTTAAATTTGCGCATATTAAGATAGGTAACCAGTTTTCTTTCTTAATGAATGCATATTTACACCCCGTGTTAATTATATTAGACACTGCTGGTTTACTTTTACTTATTATACAAGAGCGCACTTGTGCACAAGGGTATATTAATTTTGTTCACATAACGGTTGTTTGTAACAGCCAAAACGAATCGAGATAGATATAGANAATATGAGCACTTAATATTTATTATTTTAAAAAAATATATTATTACTTTCAAAATGTTTGTAATTTTAAATATTTCAT
>NW_016157714.1:36063-41082 GCF_001687245.7 Rhagoletis zephyria | reverse complement strand
ATTAATCAAACTTCAAAAAATTGTCATCAAAATTTCAAAATTTTTAAATTAATGTATATGAATTGTGATGTTCTTATTGCAAAAATTATCAATTATAAAATTATGTATACAAAAACTATATACTATATTTTATTACATATGTCTATATTGGGCCGCATGAATGAAAATATGCAATTGCCCCTTCCCAAAAGTTCCGACCCTTCTCTTCAGTTTATTTGAATAATCGAGTACAAGGTCTGAAATTCTAAGAAAATGCAATTGCAGTTTCCAATCATACGACAGAGCAGGCAAACTAGACAAGTGGTCTGAACAGGCAAGTTCCAGAGGGCAGTTGGAAAGGACTAGTTTCCAATCTGCACCTTCCCTTCTGATATTATTGCTTCAGTTGTTAGGGCAGCTCGAAAGGACTAGTTTCCAATCTGCACCTTCACTTCTCACATTGTTGCTTCAGTTGTTAGGGCAGTTGGAAAGGAATAGTTTCCAATCTGCACCTTTACTTCTCATATTGTTGCTTCAGTTTTTGGTACAGTTGGAAAGGACTAGTCTCCAATCTGCACCTTCACCTCTCATATTATTGCTTCAGTTGTTAGGGAAGTTGGAAAGGACTAGTTTCCAATCTGCACCTTCACTTCTCATATTGTTGCTTCAGTTGTTTGGGCAGTTGGAAAGGACTAGTTTCCAATCTGCACCTTCACTTCTCATATTGTTGCTTCAGTTGTTTGGGCAGTTGGAAAGGACTACTTTCAAATCTACAACTTCACTTCTCATATTGTTGCTTCAGTTCGATCAGGATTTCCGATGTTATACAGGCTGTCTGAATGGACTAGATCCAGAGCAACACTGTGAGATAGGGTAGAAGGACGGTTGGAAAGGACTAGTTTCCAAGCCGCGCCTTCGTTTTTCGTATTGGTGCTTCGACTCTGTTAAGATTTGCAGATTCAGCAGGCTGTCTGAGTGGATTTGATCCAGAACAACCCGGCCGGATGGTAAAGACTAGTTTCCATTCCGAGCCTCTATCAATCAAGTAATGATCTCTTAAAGCTGGCAATGCTTTCACAATTTCTTGTTTGTGGCGGTAGTTCGTTAAACACTTTAATCCTTTGTAGAATATGTTCATTTTATCCACTTCTGTCCTATATAACGGCATCCTAAAGCTATTATTTTCCCTGAGTATGTATGAAAGAAGATCTTAACTGCCACCTTAATGTAGTAGCAGTGTTTATTGATCTTAAAAGAGCATTTGAAACAGGATAGGGTCCGAATGTTGGATAAACTAAAATACATTGGCATAAAGAATACTGAGCTTGACTGGTTTGAAAGCTTTCTATGTAATCGTAGGCAAAAAACAATAGTTAATTCAAAGATGTCTAGTAAGATAGCCGTAGACATCGGCTTACCACAAGGCTCAGTTTTGGCACCCCTACTCTTTAATATATATATAAACGATATTAAAAGTTCTCTCAAACGTAAAATAAAACTCTTTGCGGATGATGCCTTGTTAACGATCAGTGATAGGGAACTACCAAATGCGATTGTCAAAATGCAAGAAGATCTTAATTCTTTGTATCAATGGCTGTGTTCAAATAAACTCAAACTGAATGTGAAAATACGAACTTTATGGTATTTTCCAGAGCGGCAAATGCTGACTCTATAAGCCGCGAATTTAAAATCAAAGATGAAAATATCGAAGAGGTGAAAAGTGTTAAGTACCTAGGAATATACATAGACAACAAACTAAAGTTTGATGAGCACGTTGAGTACGTTGAGTATACAATCAACAAGATTGAAAAAAATTGACCTTATAAAGAGATCGTGTAAGTACTTGGGAAGAAGATATAAAACATTGGTGTACAGGTCAATAGTAGAACCGCACTTTATATACTGCCCTACGATTTTCTTCCTAGCGGGGGACTCACATGTAGATAAGCTGCAAAAACTGCAAAACCGAGCGAAGAGATTCATCCTCAACAAACCGTACGACACACCAACAAGATGTATGCCTGAAACCTTGAATTGGTTAAGCGTGAAGCAACAAGTTTTTTACCACGCTATGAAATTTGTGTACAATATTAAGAAGGGCAACCTGCCGGATTATCTTAGCGATAATCTCTGATATATAAATGAGACACATACATATTTGTTGAGAGAGAATAACAGCTTCAGACTCCTGAAGTATAGAACGGAAGTGGACAAAAAAAATATTTTTTATAAAGGCTTTAATGAATTACCAGAGGCTATAAAAAATTGTGATACTATCACTCTTTTCAAGCGGTTGCTATATGACTATTGTAGAACGCAGCCTACAATATAGTGATGTATCAAAAATAGCGTGGATTGGAAACTAGGCCTTTCCAACCACCAAGATATCCAGACTAGGTGGATCGGAAACTCGGCCTTTCCGACTACCTAGAGTACATTATAATAAACAATAAACGAGCGGATTGGAAACTNTGGACAAAAAAAATATTTTTTATAAAGGCTTTAATGAATTACCAGAGGCTATAAAAAATTGTGATACTATCACTCTTTTCAAGCGGTTGCTATATGACTATTGTAGAACGCAGCCTACAATATAGTGATGTATCAAAAATAGCGTGGATTGGAAACTAGGCCTTTCCAACCACCAAGATATCCAGACTAGGTGGATCGGAAACTCGGCCTTTCCGACTACCTAGAGTACATTAAAACCCTTAGAAAATAAACAATAAATGAGCTGATTGGAAACTAGGCTTTTCCAACCGTCACAAAAGCGCGACTGGATGGATCGGAAACTCTGCCTTTTCGACCACCCAGGAGATATCAAGATACGGAGTAACCCAAAAAGTATAGCGCGGATTGGAAACTCGGCCTTTCCAACCGTCTACATAACTTCCGGAAAATTGCATGCTTTTATATTGAAATAAAATATTTGCAGTGTTAAAGAAATAATGTTATTTAAAAATTTCCGTAGAGCATATTGTATTTAATATTTAGGGCCGTTTTCACCATGTCTAGGTAATTCTAACTCCCAGTTAAACCTCTTTATCGACGTTATCGACAGCCATCATATAACATGTGATCGATAAAGCAGTTGATGGGCTTAACTGAACAATGTACATCCAGTTAGCGTTAACTAGACATGGTGCAAACGGCCCTTAATATTGAACATTTAAATTTTAAATCTAAATCTAATTATAAGAATGTTAAATCTTTTTTTTTAATATAAGTCTAACAGACTGTAAAAAAAAAAATAAATAAATGAGTTTCATTTATATATCTGAGATTGTCGCTCAGGTAGTCCAGCAACCGATCATTCTTTATACTGAATACGAATTTCATGGCGTGATACAAAATTTGCTGCTTAACACTCAGCCAGTTCATATCGGCGAGCATCTCTCATGTGGGTGCATCTTGACGCTTATTCAGTATAAATCGCATTGCTCTGTTTTGCATTTTTTGTAATGTGTCGATTTCTGTGTGGTTCTATTACAGACCTATACACTAGTGTTTTATTTCTTCTTCCTAGGTACTTACATGATCTTTTCATGAGACCAATTTTAGCAATTTTATTTACTGCATAATCAACGTGCTCATCGAATTTTAACTTATTATCAATGTATATACCTAGGTATTTAATGATTTTTACCTCCTCGAGCCTCCATCTCTGCTTTTATGCTATAGTCGAATGAGTTCGCATTGCCACCCTAGATAAAACCATAAACTGTGTCTTTTTCACACTCACTTCAAGTTTGTTTAAACATAACCATTTATATAAGGAGTCAAGATCTTCCTGCATCTTATATATGGCATTTGGTAAGTTTTTGCCACTGATGGTTAGAAGCGTATCATCCGCGAATAGTTTTATTTTACAGTATTTCAGTACCGTATTTATATCATTAATGTAAATGATAAAAAGTATTGGGGCAATAACCGATCCTTGAGGCTCCTTTCAGGTCAATAAACACCGCTAACATATTCCTCTTGGAGTTAAGGTCCTCCTTCCATTGTGATAGTACAAAGTTCAGTGCAGTCTCACAAGATGGCTTAGCCCTGAACCCTGATTGCTCTTTTATGAGTATATTATTGCACTCAATATAATGTACCAATTGGTTTTTTACAACCGTCTCTAAAACTTTTTCCATATTGGGAAGGGTGCTAATTGGCCTAAACTCCTCAGCTATTATCGTATTTTTTACTTTTTTCACTGGAACTATTATCGAAGTTTTCCATTCGTTCGGTACAGTTCCAGATTGCAGACTCTTATTTATTAATAACGCGTATAGATGGCCCATGTATTCGACTGAGTCTTCAATGACACCCTCCGATAGTAAGTTATTTCCACCAATTTTTCTCATAAATTTCTTAACAATTTGGATGATATCTTCCATACTAATTTCTTCAAATTTAAATGTAGTTTGAGATTTTGCCGGCTGGACTGAGTCATCACCAATGTCTTGTATATTACTGTTAATCTCAGTAGTACTGTCCGCAACGAATTTGTTTAAATGCCCGGCGATTTCACAGCTGCTATCGTATAGTGTGCCACTTATTAGCTCTTCTTTGATTTTTTCTTTGTTGTCTGCATTATTGACTACATTTTTTAAATACTACCACATTAAACGACTGTTCCACATTCCCACGACAGCCGGTTCTACGTACCGGAATGACTCGGGTTTTACCCGACCAAGGGCTGTTGTTTCGGCGATCTAACCCCGTTTAGGTCGGCGAAATGCATCAAACGTTGCTCGATCTGGGCTACATCTTCTCCGTACCCTTCTGCTCAGGGCTGGCATAGAGTCAAACCCAGGGCCAGAAATCTACACCTGCTGCGTATGCCAGAGACGACTGCATACAAACTCCACCTCGGTCATGTGCAACGCCTGTGACGGGTGGAGTCACCTCCGTAACTGCTCGGGCCTACGTACGCTCCGGCAATGGACCACGTCGTTCGTGGCCCCATGCTGTGCGAACCGGACCGCCTCCACGGCAAACCACCACCCGCCTGGGCAGCACACAATCAACACACCCACACCCCAACAA
>NW_016157714.1:35249-35933 GCF_001687245.7 Rhagoletis zephyria | reverse complement strand
CAGCACACAATTAACACACCCACACCCCAAAACAACACAACAATAGACACACAATAGCACCCACACACCGCCGCCGGCAACTCCTAGTCCCTCCGACAATCTGCTCTGTTTGTCAGTCCAGAATATACCGTAACGTGACATCAGTCAAGTGCAACTCTTGCCTCGGCTGGTGCCACTTTAGGGAGTGCTCAGGACTTCGCAACACACGAGATTGGACGAGTGACTATGTGGGCCCGTGCTGTGCTGCCCCGTCGCATCCCTCCCCCACGCCGCCAACCACCACCACAAGGCAGCATCCCCTTTTGCAGCACGTACAGCAGGGGGCCGGCAGGCAACACAACTCTTTAACACCACATATCACAATCGGTCTCCCAAGGCCCACGAAGGTGCTACAATTTAACTGTAACGGACTCCAGAGCAAGATGGAGGAGATAACTGTCTTTATGGGAAGGCATGGAATATTGATAGCTGCTGTCCAAGAGACGAAGTTGCACTGCAATTCAACCCTGTTGAATTGAGCCGGATACCACTTGCACCGTCGAAATCGCGAGCGAGATAATGGTGGAGGCTTAGCGTTCATCACGCACCACACCGTACAGTATCGTCTTATTGAAGCAGACATCGACCGCAGGGATACCATCCTAGAATGTCAGGGTATTGCTATCCGGTCAGGCGATGTTGAGC
>NW_016157714.1:32070-34795 GCF_001687245.7 Rhagoletis zephyria | reverse complement strand
CCGTAAAGTCCATAGCACAATAACAGCACTTAACGCCATAAACACTCAGATAACTCGTGGCCTAAACCGAAACCGCCCCTTGAGAGAACTATTCTAGTAGCGTTGGACCTGTCCAAGGCGTTCGACACTGTCAGCCATTAAACGCTACTAGAAGATATAGAGGCCTCCTCACTCCCACAGGGAATCAAACGGTGGTCGGCGAATTACCTGAGTGGTCGACACTCGTCAGTAATTTTCAGAAACAAAACTAGCAAGCCACGTAAAATTAAACAGGGGGTACTGTTACTGTTTAATTATTACATCTCAAAGCTTCCTCAGCCACCAGAGGGTGTTAATGTAGTCTCCTATGCAGACGATTGTTCGATCATGGCGTCTGGGAATGGAACTGCTGACTTGTGCTCGAAAGTAAACGGTTACCTCGCCGAACTTTTTTCGCTTCTTCACTGCAAGGAGCCTTGCCCTATCCCCTGCGAAATCCTCGGCAACCCTTTTCACCACCTGGACGAAGGAGGTCAGACTGCCACTGGGTATTCACGTCGATGGCGTAACAATACAACAAGACAAAGATAAAGAAACGTGGTTGGCAACATACAAGGCAATTGGCCGGCCGGTTCTAAACTACGCAGCGCCCGTATGGTTGCCGGGGACTAGCAGGACGCAGTGGATGAAGCTACAGACCTGCCAAAACACGGCATTACGAACTGCGACAGGATGCCTCCCGATGACGCCCCAACACCACCTACATGACGAGGCCCAGATGCTCCCAGTAAAGGAGCACAACATAATGCTCTGCAAGCAGTTACTTGCCGGGAGCCACAGACGTGGCCATCCCAGCGGACAGCTGCTCGCGGAAGAGCCTTCATCAAACAACCTCTGGACCCGTCAACCTACCGACAGGCCCTGAACGGCATTCCCAGGGAATCAGTCTCAAGTTATGTAGACTCCCGCCCTGTGAATGCCGTTCTAGGCACACAACCACCGGACGTGGACGGGACAGAACTTTGTCTGCCTCGGGAGACCCGCACTACAATAGCGCAACTTCGCTCTGGCTATTGCAGCAGGCGCAACTCCTACTTGAGCAGAATCAACGAGGATGTGCCCAACCAATTCCCGGCATGTGGAGAGTCGCCACATGACTCCCGGCACCTCTTCATATGCCCTGAGAACCTCACTCAGCTAACGCCCCCGTCCCTATGGACAGCCCCTGTGGAAGTCGCACGCTTCCTGGGCCTCCCCCTAGCTGAAATTGACGACGACGTTGATGGATGAACCGCCCCGAACGGGGCTTAGTAGCCGCTACAACCACAGCAACTGTTCTCCCTCTTTTCTTCAACTTTGTTATAATTTTTCTTAGCCACGTTGTATTCTGTCCAGTCTCCTGTCAAAGTGGCCCTTTCATGTAACTTAAACTCCATTTTATTGGTTTCTACTAACTCCCTATCATACCATTTATTTCTTAATTTGACGCGATTTTGTTTCCTAGAGGTTAACTGATTCATGATCGACATCATGCTTTGGTTAATATACTCCAGCATACCCTCAGTATCCAAACTATGCAAGCTCACAAAGTTGCATTGTCGCAAGAGATGTAGCAACGTGTGTCCAGTTAGCAATACAGTTTTCGAAATTGGAAAAGTTAACTACGGCATTAATTGTAGTGTTTTTGTTGTAAATTTGTTGTGGAAAGAAAAAATTTGTAGCTCTCATTTTTTAAAAAATATAGTATGTACTGCTAACTTGACACCATACACCTAGTCGATAGAATTGAGATAACCAATATTTTACTATGCCAGTAATTGTAGCTTTTAACTTTAAAATTTGTTGTGGAAAGAAAAAATTTGTAGCTCTCTTTAAAAAAAAAATGGTATGTAGTGCTAACTTGACACCATACACCTAGTCGATAGAATTGAGATATTGAAAATGTTATAACGGCATTAATTGTAGCTTTTAGGTTGTAAATTAGTTGTGGAAAGAAACAATTTGTAGCTCTCGTTTTTTAAGAAACAAAGGGATGTAGTGCTAACTTGACACCATACACCTAGTCTAGGGATGCCCAAATCAGCACATATGTGTCGCGGGCGACTGCGCGTGCTAAGCTTTGCACAGCGGTGCTGGGCAAGCGCGGAAGCAAAAAGTTATCGGAAGGAGAAAACGAAGTCAACAGAATAGTGAGATTGCATGTGTGACAGTGATGGAAAATGAGTGTGCATTGTGCCATTTTCGGCCCTTTCGGAAGCAGCCGGCACCTTCAGCACAATCGATTGATTTTTGGCACTATTTTTGCATAACTCAATGCAACTAATAAATATTTCTTTCGGATCCGCAATTAAAAATATTTTTTTTTACATTTAATCGTATGTGCTTAAACTGATAAGAGATATAAACATAGAAACGCAAGCAGAAGAATCTCGCTTCCACATTCTGCATATGCGCTTAACATTTTTTGTTTAAACAAANGCAAGAGATGTAGCAACGTGTGTCCAGTTAGCAATACAGTTTTCGAAATTGGAAAAGTTAACTACGGCATTAATTGTAGTGTTTTTGTTGTAAATTTGTTGTGGAAAGAAAAAATTTGTAGCTCTCGTTTTTTAAGAAAAAATGGTATGTAGTGCTAACTTGACACCATACACCTAGTCGATAGAATTGAGATATTGAAAATGTTATAACGGCATTAATTGTAGCTTTTAGCTTTAAAATTTGTTGTGGAAAGAAAAAATTTGTAGCT
>NW_016157714.1:27723-32045 GCF_001687245.7 Rhagoletis zephyria | reverse complement strand
CGCGTAGATTTTTGAGAACTTTTTTCGTTGAAGGTGTTGCACTTTTTTTCCATACTGAAATTTGTGTACATCATTTATCATTGTCTAAGAAAAACTATAAAATAAAGCTTAATTTAAAATATTGGAATAAAAAACATATAACACACAAGTAATATTTAGCAAAAAAAGAAACCGACTTAAAAAAAATATATATATACCTATATATTTCATGATCCAATGATCGGATCTAAACCAAATTAGTATGGGACCACCTCTGAGACCTTTGCGTTGCAAAAAGAATTATTGAAATCGGTTGATGTGGTGCAAAGTTATGCGGTATCATACATACAAAAAAAAAAAATATTCCGACGAACTGATAACCGCCTCCTTTTGTGGAAGTCGGTTAAAAATGCGAACGTTCGTTATATGGAAGAAAGTGCGCAACACCGCAAACAAATCAAAAAATCAATGGTATTTTCTAGACACTTCAAACTTGCACCTTATTATACTAGAATGAATGGGCTACAAAATTGTTAACCCAAAACATGTCTACAAATTCTGAACAAAAACTGTGAAAATTTGATGAAACTTTGTTGACTTTTTTCATTCTTTCAAGTTTCGATTAATTTGCAAGGTTTTTGTTTGATAATGAGCTACGATTTTATAAGAAAAAATAATTAAAATTATTTAAAAAAATAAAATAAATACCGGGTGACCGTGTAATTTTGTCAAAGATGAAGACAATGATGATAAAACATTAATAAACTATATAGCTCAGTTCATATTAATGAACATAAAATGAGATCACTATCGATAAAATGGAAATCCTCAAGGGAAATTTATAGTTTCAGCGCATGGAATTTACATACATTTTTTTACTTTCAACCCCCGAATTGCTCAATTACTTCTATTTCTGCAGGATCGCCATTAGGTAAATTGCATTTCCAAAGATTTTTTCAAAATAAATAGCGATGAGGGATATTTCACCCGCCGGTGATAAGAAATCGCAATCACCATAACGCACATCACTAATATTACTGTTCACAATCACGTTTACATTCAAAATTACAACTCATAATTTCGTTTTGTAGCAAATATGAAATATAGGTATATCCATTTACTTAAATGTAAACGGATTAAGAATCAAAGTGCTAGAAGAGATTTGAGCGTTTGGTACAAAAAGTATTTTTGATGTTGAAATTGTACTTAAAATCGGCAAATTGTACTTTTGGACATTTTAAAATTAATTGTACTGAAAAAAGTACAATTGTACTTAAAATATCAACACTGTTTCACTGGCGCTGTACTTGCTGCAGCGATGCCAGATTTGAGCGTACCCAATTTTTTACCGATAATAACTCATGCGAGGGATTTGGGTATTGGGCATTTTACAAGCCTATTAGGAAGTATACATATCTGTGTTCGTATAGAATAGTAGCTTA
This sequence comes from Rhagoletis zephyria, assembly GCF_001687245.7. NCBI lineage: Eukaryota > Metazoa > Arthropoda > Insecta > Diptera > Tephritidae > Rhagoletis > Rhagoletis zephyria. The sequence goes on along the minus strand of NW_016157714.1, from coordinate 30,624 downwards.
TGTCGGAAGACTGGCTTTAGTATAATGAACCATTCGCAGCATACGATTGCGAAAGACTCACTGGCGCCGAGTCGTTGAAGAACTCTTGGAAAATAAACGTAAAAGACGGTAATGTTAATGGCGATGCTAGCAAGTCAATATTCGTATAAAGTTTCATAAAAAAATTCCTTGTGGTTTAAAGAATATAGGAAATGGTACATTTTACTAAAGCCAGCCTCCCGACATAAGCTACTATTTCATACGAACACAAATATATTCGTCTACAAATAATGTTGATTATTTTAATTATTTAAGTCCTAAGATAAGTTTGTGAATCTTGTCAGTGTTCTATGTAAGAACCAAAAATCAATACCCTCGCCAATTAGAACTTTTGTTTTAAAAGAAAAATATACATAGCGCATTTACTCAATACTTGGTCTGGCATCACTGTTTGAGCATTGATGTGCTCAGCTCACTGTTGCCAAGGTCGTGCATTTTGCACTAAATTTAGTGCTTTTGGGAAACCAAAAAGCCAAAATAATTGGAATTCAATGCTTCGTGCGGTATTTAGTGATGCTTTTTTAATTTAAGCCCACCGAATGCATAGGTATATATGTATGTATGTATACACTAAACACTAATATTCTACATTAAGATGGAATTCATTTACTGAATAAAATGTGAGGAATAGGTAAATTAAATATGTTATGCGTTGTTATAAATGTATTGAAATAAATTTATTAATAAAAACGTGAGGAAATGGATATGTATATAGTGGGATTAGTTTACGGACAGTACTTACGATCCTAGGACTAATTGGCCATTAAGAGTTAGTAACATAGAAATGCAGCCCTACATAACGAATAAAGGAATAGAACTGGTCTAATGATTTGACGAAAGGGGCATCGCGTTAGAAGACGGACGAGACAAACAAGCATTCGCGTACTTACGATCGAACGCGTCGGACCACTTAGACGGGCTTCAACCCTATTAAGTTGCAATTCATAAGTAAAAATGTAAACGGTTAATGTGAATAAAGTTTATTATTATACTTAAACATTAAAAATGACTATAATTCTGAAGAGCCATCCTACAAGTGGTGTCAGAAATGGAATCGGAATTCCATGCGTGTAAAGTGACTTTTTTTGCATACGCGTGCATGCAAAATAATTATGATGGCCTACAGATTGAACTTAGTGGCAGCGAACGCTGGAGAAAAGCTGCGAAATTTAGCTGAAATTGTGAACTATGAACATTGTTAAGTACGCAAGTGCATATACGAATATTAGTCATTAAATGAACATTTGTGTATGTATAAAACTGGCGAGAAAAACGTTTGATAAAGTTTTGTAAAAATATTTTATGAGCTGAGAAGTAACGGAACTTCAACCGTTACTTAAGTGGTCCGATCCATGCGCTGTGCGTTGGAAATTTTGTTGCTGCACGGGTACCGCAACAACCCGTTGTTCATATGCGCAATGAAAAACTTGTACACTTGCGACCATAGAGCCGATATAGTAGCGACAATTAAGCACTGGGCAAGTGCAGATAGCGGTACTCAACAAAGTACATATCTACACAGCGAGCGTTGGGCGTCAAAGGCGACGCGCAGACAGCAGCGTTGCCGTTTTGCTTAAATTTAAGCAAAATTGCTTAAGTTTTTCCTGACTGTTAAAATGTTAAACTTTTCTTCGTTTTGCAAAATATTTTTGCCTAAATAGCAAAAGGGATAATTTTCCTCAAAAATTCATAGTCAGAAGAGTTACTATTTCAATAAATTTTTCAAATTTATTTTAGGGGACTGTCATACAGATCCCACATAAAGTTCCAGCAAATTTTGCTCTACGCAATTCCCGATCAGCGGTCGTCGCATGTTCAAACCCCCCGAGTGCACTTCTGCCATGAAATCGCTTCTTATGAAAACCATTTGCCGTTCGGAGGCAACCTAGAACTTTAGGTCCCTTCATTTGCGTGAAAAGATCAACACGCACATTATGGATAACATGATTCTAAACTCGTTTTTTGCATGCATTCAAAAAACTAGCGAAAGGGCAGATAACTATTATAGGAGTATGTGTTGAAAGCCTGAAAGAATGTGTAATAGTTTTCAAATTTAGCAACTGTTAGGCCCGATTTCAGATGGCCTACTTAAGTATAGATTCTTGATTAGTTTCCACTATTCATTTTCAAATCATACATTTAGTCTGCACTTAAATGGCCAATTTTGCTATTTAAATATGAGATATGCGACCCTGTGTTTATACCAAACAACCAAGATTGATTGGTAGGTTATTTAATCAATCCCACCAAATCCCACCTAAAACAATCAGCTGTTCAGCAGAAAATGTAAACAAACAAGCAAATGCAACAACAATTTAAATTAATAAGCAGCAGTGCTGCCAATTGTTTGGCATATTTAAACAAAGTTGATCTGAAACCCAAGGAAAGCTAAATGGCATTTAAACAACAATCCACGATCAAGCTTAAGTGCCGTTTAAATATACATTTGAAATTGGCCCTTAGACTACAACAGCCTTACTTTTGACGACAAAACTCAGCCTTAGGGAGCCTTTTCTTACTGACTTACTTTCTTTTTATTTCTATAACCAATTTACCAAGCTCAGGATGAAACAAACAGTAACTCCAAGCATTTTCGTTTTAAGAAGACCCGCTAAATAAGTCGCTTAATTTTAACCGGATTTATTAAACTTTTTGAAAGATTTTGTTAAACTTTATTTTTCGGGCGCGGCAACACTGGCAGACAGATATCGGCATCGACAATTAAGTGCTGTATCATAGCGCAAGCAACAAGGGCGCCAGAGCCAGGCAGCGCAGTCGGCGGTTACTTAAGAGCGAAATACACCACACAAGCGGTTTGACAAACCAAGCGAAATTTCCCTTTGCTTCAAGCCATTTGTGCTG
>NW_016157714.1:12458-27698 GCF_001687245.7 Rhagoletis zephyria | reverse complement strand
AGAATTGAGATATTGAAAATGTTATAACGGCATTAATTGTAGCTTTTTTGTTGTAAATTTGTTGTGGAAACACAAAATTTGTAGCTCTCGTTTTTTAAGAAAAAATGGTATGTAGTGCTAGCTTGACACCCTACCCCTAGTCGATAGAATTGAGATATTGAAATTGTTATAACGGCATTGATTGTAGCTTTTTTGTTGTAAATTTGTTGTGGAAACACAAAATTTGTAGCTCTCGTTTTTTAAGAAAAAATGGTATGTAGTGCTAGCTTGACACCCTACCCCTAGTCGATAGAATTGAGATATTGAAATTGTTATAACGGCATTGATTGTAGCTTTTTTGTTGTAAATTTGTTGTGGAAAGAAAAAATTTGTCGCTTTCGTTTTTTAAGAAAACATGGTATGTATAGCTAATTTGACACCATACACCTAGTCGATTGAATTGAGATATTGAAAATGTTATAACGGCATTAATTGCAGCTTTTTTGTTGTAAATTTGTTGTGGAAAAAAAATTTGCAGCTCTCGTTTTTTAAGAAAAATGGTACGTAGTGCTAACTTGACACCATACACCTAGTCGATAGAATTGAGATATTGAAAATGTTATAACGGCATTAATTGCAGCTTTTTTGTTGTAAATTTGTTGTGGAAAAAAAATTTGCAGCTCTCGTTTTTTAAGAAAAATGGTACGTAGTGCTAACTTGACACCATACACCTAGTCGATAGAATTGAGATATCGAAAATGTTATAACGGCATTAATTGTAGCTTTTAGCTTTAAAATTTGTTGTGGAAAGAAAAAATTTGTAGCTCTCGTTTTTTAAGAAAAAATGGTATGTAGTGCTAACTTGACACCATACACCTAGTCGATAGAATTGAGATATTGAAAATGTTATAACGGCACCAATTGTAGCTTTTTTGTAGTAAATTTGTTGTGCAAAGAAAAAATTTGTAGCTTTCGTTTTTTAAGAAAAAATGGTATGTAGTGCTAACTTGAGACCATACACCTAGTCGATAGATTGAGATATTGAAAATGTTATAACGGCATAAATTGTAGCTTTTTTGTTGCAAATTTTTTGGGGAAAGAAAAAATTTATCGCTTTCGTTTTTTATGAAAAAATGGTATGTAGAGCTAACTTGACACCATACACCTAGTCGATTTAATTGAGATATTGAAAATGTTATAACGGCATTAATTGCAGCTTTTTTGTTTAAAATTTGTTGTGGAAAGAAAAAATTTGTAGCTCTCGTTTTTTAAGACAAAATGGTATGTAGTGCTAACTTGACACCATAGACCTAGTGGATAGAATTGAGATAACGTTAAAGTTTGTTGTGAAAAGAAAAAATTTGTAGTTTTCGTTTTTCTGGAAAAAATGGAGTTGACCATTTTTCGAACAAAATTTAGTATGTAGTGCTAACTTGACACCATGCACCATTGACGACAGAATTGAGATATTGAAAATGTTACAACGGCATTAATTGTAGCTTTTAGCTTTAAAATTTGTTGTGGAAAGAAAAAATTTGTAGCTCTCGTTTTTTAAGAAAAAATGGTATGTAGTGCTAACTTGACACCATACACCTAGTCGATAGAATTGAGATATCCAATATGTTACTATGCCATTAATTGTAGCTTTTAACTTTAAAATTTGTTGTGGAAAGAAAAAATTTGTAGCTTTCGTTTTTCTGGAAAAAATTGAGTTGACCCTTTTTCGAACAAAATTTAGTATGTAGTGCTAACTTGACACCATGCACCATTGTCGACAGAATTGACACACGACGACATGGTGTGATAGCTATTGATCGTCCAAATGCCTAAACAATTAATTGGCACACGTTGGATAGTTTACACAAATTTTTAATTACTGCTTATAATAAATTTACGAAAAAGATGCATTCTTTTAAATTTTAGCTGCCTGTCAATCCATAAGGGTTCATTGTTTACCATGCGTTTTTTCGTACCAGGAGAAAGCATCAAAAGCCTTATACCTTATGTTCGAAAAAGGGCCAACTCAATTTTTTCCAGAAAAACGAAAGCTACAAATTTTTTCTTTCCACAACAAATTTTAAAGCTAAAAGCTACAATTAATGCCGTTATAACATTTTCAATATCTCAATTCTATCGACTAGGTGTATGGTGTCAAGTTAGCACTACATACCATTTTGTTTTAGAAAATGAGAGCTACAAATTTTGTCTTTCCACAACAAATTTACAACAAAAAAGCTACAATTAATGCCGTTATAACATTTTCAATATCTCAATTCTATCGACTAGGTGTATGGGGTCAAGTTAGCACTACATACCATATGTTTTAGAAAATGAGAGCTACAAATTTTGTCTTTCCACAACAAATTTACAACAAAAAAGCTACAATTAATGCCGTTATAACATTTTCAATATCTCAATTCTATCGACTAGGTGTATGGGGTCAAGTTAGCACTACATACCATATGTTTTAGAAAATGAGAGCTACAAATTTTGTCTTTCCACAACAAATTTACAACAAAAACACTACAATTAATGCCGTAGTTAACTTTTCCAATTTCAAAAAGTGTAGTGCTAACTTGACACACGTGATGTAGCAAGTTGTCGGGGCTATACCTAACCCCAAGATGTTACTTCTGACAGTTTTGTAATTGGCTTAGGCTTATTTACATTACATCGAAACAGTATAGTTTCATGATCCGATATTCTTTGTTGTTACAACTTTTTACATAATACTATTAGTATACAACAAGCCAATGAGTGTTTCGGATGCTCGGTAGCCCGCGTATTAAAACTGATATGTGGTTTCATAGCTAGGTGAGCGAAGATCTCATTGAGTTTCCTACTATAGCTTGCTATTACGTTAAGGTTTATATTGAAATCCCCAATTATAATAGTTTCTACCATATTATCACATGTTTCAGAAAGAATGGCCTCCATATAGGTCAGGAAATCGGCATCACTTGTACTAGGTGAGTGATAAGCCACACCGATTCGACACCTCTTTATATATAGGTATAGAGCTAGAAATGTGCAATGAGGTAAAATATCTGGGGGTCATTCTTGACGCCAAAGTTTTATGGAAGAAGTACGTTGAGTACGCTGTCACAAAGGCCACATGGGCTCTAATGGTGCGCAGAAGACTGGCCGGCAAATCATGGGGATGCAGCCCCTATATCCTAAGGTGGATGTACACCATGATAGTCAGGCCGATACCTACATATGGAGCGGTGGCATGGTCCGAGAGGACCACTCTTAACGCAGTGACTCTAGACTCTAGCGGCTGGCTTGCACATGTATAACGGGTGCCATGCGCACCTGCCCCACCGTTTCCCTGGAGGTCACTTTGGACCTGTCGCCACGGCACGTAGTTATAGAACAGATCGCCAAAAAAGCCATCCTTAACTTCATGAAGGAGGCTACTTGCAGAGGGAAAGTGATCTCGAGCCGATTGGGAGATGAAATTAGATCCAAGATCCCTATCTCCCAGCTCAACAGTGATGACATGAGTACATCGACAATCTTTGAGAAGAAATTGAGGATCGAACTACGCAACAAAGCGACCTGCAATGAGAAAATCTTAGAAAACACCTTCAGGGCTCACACCCAAAGGTGGTTCACTGATGGTTCAAAAACCGATGAAAGGATAGGTGCAGGAATATTTGGCCCTAGAGCTAAGTTCTCCATCCCCCTGGGAAACTGTCCCAGTATATTTCAAACGGAGGTTTACGCCATAAGTGTTTATGCGGAAATAATTATGCAGAGACAAGCAAGAGTGCAGCATATAGTTATCTGCAGCGATAGTCAGGCTGCATTAAAAGCCATATCCTCGTGTGAGATTAAATCACGAGTGGTTTGGGAATGTGTAGCGAGATTAAACACCCTGGTGGAAAACAACACACTACAAATGGTGTAGGTCCCGGGCCACAAAGGGATACAGGGAAACGAGCAGCTGACAGACTAGCAAGAGAGGCCGGAGCCACTCGACCTATATTCCCTGAACCCTTCCTTGCATTGGAGCTTTATAAAATCAAGGAGGAGTTAAGAGCTGAAGAGCGAAGGCTAAGACGAGCACATTGTGAGAACACGCCTGGGCTAAGGCAGGCGAAAGAACTTCTTGGAGGATATAATCCCAAAAGATCTAGGCAACTAATAACCCTTAAAAATACTTACCTGAGATTCTTAACAGGAATGCTAACGGGGCACTTCTGACTGCGGGCCCATATGCATAACCTGGGGATCAATGCAAACGATTTGTGTCGGTACTGCGGCATGTCACCAGAAACCCCGCGGCATCTCCTATTTGAATGCGATGCGGTTGCGAAAAGGCTAACACACCTGGGAAGGATGTGGCCAGAGGTTACGCATACACACTCTCTACCTCCCTCGAAACTGCTCGGATGCATCAGAGCATTGGGACTGGTCGATGTGTTATGATCAGCTCCGAGACAATAGACCTAAGGTCGCAGTGCACAACCTCTAACAATCTATCCAATCCGACCACGCCTCGTCGGAGCCGGAGCGATGCGCGGGCTATTAAAGCCAACAGTTTACACAGCATCCTGCGGCAGACAAAGCCAAGCGTCCAGTGAACAGAAGGCTGCACTAACTACAAACTCTCAGTCACCGTACAGTTTCCTAAGTAAAAACACTATCAGTTGATGGCCAAAAAATGCCTACAGCTGATATCACCTGTGTTTTGGCATTTTGCTTTTACAATTTCTTTCATTTCATTTACAATTTCTTACATTTCTATTACAACCCTGTAGGGAAAATCTCTAGTTCTGCACTGGTGCGCTTCTAGTACATTTAACCCAGTACTGGTTCGCGTTAAATCTCTTTTGCATACAAGCAACTGGCGAATTTAACATGGCGATGTCCTAGGAAGTGTCAATTGCCCCCCGCTGCATCCCTTTTTCGATAGTTCCAAACTAGTCCTAAATTCTTTAGTTCCGAACCAGTTCTAAAATCGACAGACTAAAGAAAAAAGTATCATGATTTTCAATCTTTTGGTTCTCTGTGCGATTTTAAGTTATTTTGGAAGAAATGTGTTTTCAATTTGAAATTAAATTTGTTTCAGTGATTGTAAGAAATGTACGTTTACATACCTCTAGCTGTAGCTGAGTTTGTATAGGTGCTCGCTGTTATTTCTTAGAATCCAGACAGTCCCAAGATGTTGAAATGTTAACATAAATTTTAGTTTTGTATTACCAGGCTATGAAAAAGCATCTGCGAAGCGCAGAATAGAAGCGTATTTGAACGAAAAAGCCGCCGAACACATATCTATGTAAAGTAAACAAGCCCCACGCTGCATCCCTTATTCTATAGTTCCGAACCATTTCTAAATTCGTCACTTTAGATATAGATTTCTTGTGAAAAAAAAACTGAAAAAATTAGTTTTTTAAAAGTACCACTTTTCGCCGATTTTGGACTGGTGGGGATCTAGATCCTATCGGACTAGTTCCTTTTTGGCGATAAAGACCTAGTAAGGAACTATAAATTTTATTCACTAGTCCGCGGTTTCCCTGCAGGGAATTTATTTAAAATACACTAACACACTGAACCCAAACACCAATACACTAACCAAAAACACACATACAGCCTGCCAAGCACACACCTATGTACATCCTGCCAAGAAAAACGGTAAGAAGAGTTACTTTACGTAAGAGCGTGTCAGACGTGGCAATATATTTCGATGCAATAAATTTCGGAAAGGCTGTCAAATTGAGAAATCAGTTGCATGAGCAGTCACACCTTGTATGGAAACTGTCTTTCGAAAGAGGTTTTTATTTCCGAAAGGCAAATTGCAGGAAAAATTTCTGAAATCGCTTTTTGGCTGTTCACACAGCGAATGAGTTTCTGGCAATCTTTCTCGATACTAAAATGCAACCATGGGCGGTGGGGTTGTCGTTTGTTTGCTATTTCTCTTGTAAAAGCGAGAACGAAAACGCGAAAAACCACAAAATATAGGTTATAATTAACATATTTGCCGTGTGAAAAATAATTTAACGATTAAGGGCCGGTTACTCAATGTCTGGTTAACACTAATCTCCGTTTAAACATCATTATCGACGTGTTCGGCTCCATGCATATAACATGGAGTCGGTAACGTCGATAACGATGTTTTACCGGAGATTAGTGTTACCCAGACATTGAGTAACCGGCCCTAAGTGTATTAAGCAAAATAATATATTGCAAGCATTTTTGATATATAATTCAACAATATTTTTTATCATTTTACACAAATTTTTGCTCTTGCAGTTGCAGTCACACCTTGCTACTTTTATTTGTGAAACTGATTTCCGAAATGACAGAAAGATCTTTCTGGCTGTTCACACATCGAAATAAAATTTCTCTTTCTCAATTTGACAGCGAATTGCGTGGGAAAGACGGAAATATTGCCACGTCTGACAGGCTCTTTATGGAACTGTACGATGCACCCAGTGCGCCTCTTGTTTTCACCAGCGGCGAAGTGAGGCGAAAGCCTAAAAATTTGCCGTCCTGCAGGATTAGATTATTTAACCAAGGTCCTCAACATGTTTAGTGCCATCCTCACCTGTTCGGGGTTGTTGTAGCCTCTACAACAACATTTCCAACTAGATTATAAGGTTATGATCAGGACTAAGGTCCTTATCGATTCTAATTTAAATTTTTTTAATCAGAGAACTGTACGCATTTTGCACTTATACCTACTACTAAAATTATCGCTTAAGGGTGGAATTATCACTTGCGAAGCGAGTAAATTTGGCGTTGCGGATGGTTTAACAAACACATCGCGAAAGCTCTTAATGTCTTCTCTCGTTATCGTCAAATCCACTAACGGAAGACCTAAGAAGCGGTCAGCCTCAATAGGGTCGGTCCACAGGGACAAAGGCGTAAGGATGTCGGGTTTTGCGGGCATACGAAGAGATGTTGTTGTTGTTGTAACAGCATACAAATTCCCCAAAGAGATGTTGGGGAGTGTTGCTGGAGTGGTGGCAGTCCTTGGCCAGATATATATCTATCTGGGTCTTTCCGGTTACGTAGACCCGACTGTCGTGGGAACGGCATACGAAGAGATGTTTTGAGGCGCTGTTTGGCGCTGACTATTGTTGTCTGGCGAGCTGCAGCAGCTGCCCATAATCCCGTTGGGTGCGTCGTCGTTCATTGTGCAGAATGTCGAATCGTCTATCTGCTCAGCCAAGTCAGTAGCTCGTTTCTGTAACAATTCTCTACCAAGGCGAATTGAGAAATGAATTCGCCGCCCTGTTCTCTACTGCTAATTAGTAGGTGAGAGTGACGTATTTTCTCTACCATTAGAGAAATAATCGGTAGAGAAAAGTTACAGAAACGGGCTACAGGTCCCCTACGATCGTTTGACAAGCTTGAATGCCAAAGATCGTGGTGCGCATTAAAGTCACCTACTACCATACGGTTTTCACCTCTGAGCGCACCTATATCAGTGTGATATCCTGCCGGGCAGCAAGTGACAGAGGGTATGTAAACGTTAAATATTTCGAGCTCGACATCGCCTGACCACATAGCAATGCCCTGACATTCTAGGGTGGTATCCCTAGGTGCGGTCGATGTCTGCTTCACTAAGACGATACTGCACGATGCCGTCAGCCTCAATATTGTCGGTAAGGCGTTAGGGATGTCGGGTTTTGCGGGCATACGAAGAGATGTTTTGAGGCAGTTTGACGCTGACTATTGTTGTCTGGTGAGCTGCATCAGCTGCCCATAATCCCGGTGGGTGCGTCGTCGTTCATTGTGCAGAATGCCGAATCGTCTATCTGCTCAGCCAAGTCAGGTCCCCTACGATCGTTTGACAAGCTTGAATGCCAAAGATCGTGATGCGCATTAAAGTCACCTACTACCATACGGTTTTCACCTCTGAGCGCACCTATATCAGTGTGATATCCTGCCGGGCAGCAAGTGACAGGGGGTATGTAAACGTTAAACATTTCGAGCTCGACATCGCCTGATCACATAGCAATGCCCTGACATTCTAGGGTGGTATCCCTGCGGTCGATGTCTGCTTCACTAAGACGACACTGCACGGTGCGGTGCGTGATGAATGCTAAGCCACCACCACTATCTCGCTAGCCATCTCGACGGTGCACGTTGTATCCGGCACAATTCAACAATGCTGAATTGCGGAGCAACTTCGTCTCTTGAACCGCAGCTATCAATACACCATGGCTTCGCATGGAGACGGTTATCTCCTCGATCTTGCTAAGTATATTATAATTAAATTGGAGGAGCTTTATGTGGTTCGGGAGACGTGTAATTATGCGGGGTGTGAGGGATGTGTGGCCTTGCCGCCATTGTGTATGAGCGTTGCTGTGGAGGTTGCCGACCTGTGGTGGACGTGGGAGGCGTCGCAATTGGGCTTTGCGACCGAGCGGCGCAACACGGGCCCTCGAAGTTCCTCGTCCACGCTCGCGTGAGCGTAGACCTGAACATGCCCTAAAGTGGCACCAGCGAAGGCAGGTGTTGCACTTGACTGATCTCACGTTACGGAATATCCTGGTCTTGCATTCCGTGCAGATTGTAGCAGGAAGCAGGAGTTGTTGGCGGCGGCGGTTGGGTGGTTGTGCAGTTGTCTGTTGTGGTCTGTGGCGGTTGTGGTGTGGTCTATTGTGTTGTTGTGTTTTGTGTTGAGCTACTCAGGTGGACTGGGGTTAGCCGTGAGGGCTGCTCTGTTTGAGCACCAGGCGCCATAAATGATGTGGTCCACTGCCGATGGATCCGTAGTCCTGCGCAGATTCCGGAGTGACTCCACCCGTCGCAAGCATTGCACTTGACTCAGGTGGAGTTGTGGTGTAGTCGTCTCTGGCATACACAGCATGTGTAGGTTTCTGGTCCTGGGTTTGACTCGATGCCAGCCCTGAGCAGAAGAATACGTAGCAAATGTAGCCCTATGGACGAACAACTTCTGAGATACTTCACCGACCTAAACGGGGTTAGATCGCCGAAACAACAGCCCTTGGTTGGGTAAAGCCCGAGTCATTCCGATACGTAGAAGCGGCTATCGTGGTAATGAATATGAAGCATAAGACGAATAAACAAATTCGCTTCGCCGAACCGTGTGCTGCACCAAATTCATTCGCCTAAGGGTAAGAACATAGTGGAGTGGCGAGCAAAGAGCATCGAGCAAAGCGTCGATTTCAAACACATATGTTTCAATGTGAAAACGCATAGTGAAGAGCAAAGCGTACATACACGTTTGTAATTGAAGCTTTGCTCGATGCTAGCTCTTCGCTTTGCTCGCCGCCCCAATGTTTTGACCCTAACACAATATGGCTATCCATCCGAAATCGTAAATGCAGCGTAAGGGTGTAAACATCCTAATGAAATAAACCGATTTTCAATACAAAATTGAGTAAGTTTACGATGTGTACTAAATTCCCACGACAGCCGGTTCTACGTACCGGAATGACTCGGGTTTTACCCGACCAAGGGCTGTTGTTTCGGCGATCTAACCCCGTTTAGATCGGCGATGCCCACCAATCATTATTCGTCCATGGAGCAATACCTTGCAGCCGGATTGCTCCGCATCCTTCTTCTCCGGGCGGGCGTAGAGCCCAACCCAGGACCTGAAATTTACTTCTGCTGTGTTTGCCAAAATCGACTCCACCCGAACTCCACTTCGGTTAGGTGCAACTCCTGCAACGGATGGAGTCACCTAAGAACCTGCTCTGGCCTTAGGTCTCACCGGGAGTGGACCACAAACTGCCAGTTCCGCAGGGTAGTCACTGCCGCAGCAGCTCGCTTCATACCGTCCGGACGTATCGCGGAAGTCCGCCCAAATTTCCCGGCTGAAGCAGCTGTACTAGCAAATGAGCGTGACCACCTACGCAGGTCGACCCCGGGGACCCTCGCTTGAGGGACCTTAATTTGGAGATTCGGCAACTGGTAAATCAACATAAGCGGAAAAAGTGGGAAGAGCACTTGAAGCCTTGTAACTTCACCTCTGGTGTGAGTAAGCTCTGGTCAAACGTGAGGTCCTTGTCCAACCCGACGAAGCGTGATGACAGAGTGGAAATCTCATTCGAGGGTCACGCTTCATCGGACCCGAAGAAATGCGCGAACTATTTTAGTCGGCAATTCACACTGCATCCTTCGGTAGACAAGGCCAAACGTCGAGTGACCAGGAGGCTGCACAAACTGCCCAAAAACAGTGCACCACTTGTTTTCACCAGCAATGAAGTGAAGGGGGCCATCGGGAAGGCGAAAGCCTCCAAAGCCATTGGACCCGACGCCATAACGCCATAAACACCCAGATAACTCGTGGCCTAAATCGTAACCGCCCCTGTGAGAGAACTGTCCTAGTAGCGTTGGACTTGTCAAAGGCGTTTGACACCGTCTGCCATTCCACGCTGCTAGAAGACATTGAGGCCTCCTCTCTCCCACAGGGACTGAAGCGATGGTCGGCGAATTATATGAGTGGTCGACAATCATCAGTAATCTTCAGAGATCAAACCTCGAAACCAAGAAGAATAAAACAAGGGGTTCCACAAGGTGGTGTTCTCTCCCCCTTACTTTTTAACTTCTACATCTCGAAACTCCCCCAGCCTCCTGAAGGAGTTTCCCTGATATCGTACGCTGATGATTGTTCGATTTTGGCGTCTGGGAATGGAATTGATGACCTCTGCTCAAAAGTAAACGGCTGTCTCTCCAGCCTTTCTCGCTTCTTCACTACAAGGAGCCTAAGCCTCTCCCCAACGAAATCAACGGCGACCCTCTTCACAACCTGGACGAAGGAGGTCAGGCTATAATTTGGCATTCACGTCGACAGCACACCTATACCGACGGTGAACAACCCAAAAATTTTAGGGGTTACCTTTGATAGCCTGCTCTCCTTCTCCGCGCACACAACCGCAGTTGTCAACAAAGTACAGAGCCGCAACAAGGTCCTCAAGTCGCTCGCCGGCAGCACTTGGGGCAAAGACAAAGAAACGTTGCTGGCAACATACAAGGCAATTGGCCGGCCGGTTCTAAATTATGCAGTGCCTGTTTGGTCACCGGGGACTAGTTGGACGCAGTGGACGAAGCTACAGACTTGTCAGAACGCCGCACTCCGGACAGCGACTGGGTGCCTTCTGATGACGCCTGAGCACCACCTACACAGCGAAGCCCAAGTGCTCCCCGTACGGGAACATAACAAAATGCTCTGTAAGCAGTTTCTGGTGGGGTGTCACAGAAGCGAACACTCAACAGACCACTGCTGGAGGAGGAGCCTCCGCCCAGGCACGTCAGGGGGCACCTATTCGTGTACAAGGACGCAGTCCAGACCCACACAGACCAACCACTGGACCCAATGACGTACAGACAAGCGATTAACGACATTCATAGGGAGTCAGTCTCCACCTACCTCGACTCCAGGCCTAGGAATGTCGTTATCGGAGCCCAATTACCACCTGTGGAAGAGACGGAGCTTCAATTACCTAGAGAGACCCGCGTTACTCTGGCTCAGTTACGGTCTGGATATTGTAGCCGCCTAAACAGCTACCTGTCCAGACTCGACCCAAACATACCAAATGAGTGCCCGGCATGTGGAGACTCCCCCCACGACACCAACCACCTCTTCACATACCAGCTCAATCCGACTCAACTAACACCCCTCTCCCTTTGGTCCGACCCCATCGAAACAGCTCGTTTCCTGGGCCTACCGTTAGTTGAGCTTGACGATAATGATTAAAAGTTGACCCGAAACAGGCGGGGCTTAGTAGTGCCGCTACAACAACAACAACAACAAAAACAACAACTAGACATTTACGCGTCCAAGTGAGTTGCACTACCATAATTTCAATGCCGTGGCATAATTCAGTAAAAAAAAATGCACAAAACTTATATAAATGCTTAAACAAAATACAGGAGGTATTCTCCGAGTCTTGCAAAGCCCTTGCATGGTGCACAGATTGCACGATTTGCACGGTTAAAACCGGTTTTCGTATGGGACAGCTTTGCAAACCGTGCAATCCGTGCACCGTGCAAGGGCTTTGCAAGTCTCAGAGAATACCCCTATACATTCCTATATTCGTTTTTTAAGTAAGCCGGCCAACTTAATTACTTTTTAAAAAATATAATTCCATTTATACATGTATAACCAGTTGCAGATATTCCATTGGAAATTATGTCTAAGGCTGCGCCTAACTTTCGCGAAAACTTTATTTTTACAATTTCGAGATTTTAAAACAAATACACTACAAAGTGAAAGAAATATCTTAGGAAGTATGGGATTATTACCCTTTTTATTTGTTTTAAAGGTTTTTGCACCTCCTACAAAATTTCGAAGTTGCCATTTACTGCCTTCTGAACAGATGAAAACTAGACATACATATCTAAATACGCGTCCATGTATTATGTATATTATTAAAAATGTAAACATCAATGTTAATTTTTTTAAATATGCGAAGGCAACTATTTTTATGAAACAAAATAGAAACCGATACTTTCTATTAAATTTTTGCCGGCATATTTATATATACATACATTCTAGTATACATATACGTTTGTTATGTGCAGGTAAGCGCAAACTTTCTGAAGTACATATACATTTCACTTACTATTTGTTTTCAATTCAAACATACAATTTTCTTAACTTTATACAGTTTTACAAATAGCGGGTATTCGATATATAAAGTACAATGAATCCACTCCAGTATCACTCCTTCACCACGATGTTAAAACCAAACTAATTAGGCTTAAAAACAACTTGCCCGACAGTGTAGAGAAAACGAGCCAAACAATGTATCGATATTCAACCAAAATGTGTACATCATTATCTGCTACTACCCGACCAGCAACCCTAACCAATAATATAAGGTGGTAGGGGCAGCCAAAGGCGTATTCATACAAGCCAGGGCACAGTAATGTGTAGTGTTGCCATTCATTTCATTATTTATTTATTAATCAATCAAATGGAATACAAATCCTTAAGCCTGATATAAGTTCAATGCGTACGCAAAGCAATCGCATGTGAACGACAGATGTGTGAGCGTCCATAAGAATACAAATGGAATTCTTTGCCTTTACGAACGTTCACGCTCACGCTCGCATTGAACTGTATATCAAGCTTAGGCCTGCTATACAGTTCATTGCGAGCGTGGGCGTGAGCTTTTTATTTTGACCAATAGAGAACTAAAATATCTTTCAGAATTATAAAAAAAACTAATTTAAAATGCATAAGTTTTTTTTTCAAGCTCACACTCAACTGTTTTCGTACGCAAAGCATTCGCCTGTAAAGGCTGATATACAGTTAAATGCGAGCGTGAGCGTGAGCTTTTTTTTTTTTTGATCAACATCTTCGTTATTACTCAACTTTTTGCTATAGTTGAGACATGAAAAGATAGAGAATTAGGGCCGGTTGTTCAATGTCTGATTAGCACAAATCGGAGGTAGAAGCTCCGGTTAAATACAACGAGTGCTTTATCGATCACATGTTATATGCGTGATGTCGAAAACGTCGATAATGATGTTTAACCGGCAAGTAGTGATAACCAGACATTGAACAACCGGCCCTTAAATATCTTTCAGAATTAGCGTTCAGAGATAAACAATTAAGAGAGCACCATGAGTGTAGGCTATCGAGCTCCGATTGCAACAATATGGCGTCTTGTGAGTTTTTTATCACTGAGTAAACCTTGAGGTCATCAGCATATAACAAATACTTACAGGTCTAATCTGCGCTGGTAATACAAAGTTTGTAACCGGTAAATAAAGTTCCTATCAGTTTTTAAACCCTTTTCGCATTCTGTATACTCTTGTAACCGGTAAATTTTGTTACCATCTCATAAGCTTGTAACAAATTATTACCCCATGAAATATGCAATGACAGGATTTGCACAATTCTTCATAGCTGAATTGCTGAATATTTTAACTGCATTACCAACGTACCTAGAATCGCGGTGACAAGAACTGGTAACATTTTTTGGTAATACAATTTTCCGGTTACAAAATCTTCGGTAACGTGCAGAATAAACCTGTTAGACGACGGAAAGCATGACCCAACATCGTTTATGAATAGGATAAATAAGAGAGGACACAAGATACTACCTTGAAGGACACCTGAAGTGGCAACAAAATGATTGGAAAGTATATTATCGATGGCAACTGTACAACACCTGTTGGGAAGGTAGGAACGAATCCATTCAAGGAAAGTTGAACGGAAACCGAAACGCGATAACTTATTGATCAAAACCTTGTGTGAAACTCTATCAAACGCCTTTGAAAAGTCTGTGTATACTGCGTCAACTTAGAGACACGTCTGCAACGCAGCAACACAATCCTCCGTGAAAGTAGCAAGGTTAGTATATATTATTACTATTATTATTTAGATGCTGGTATGAATGTCAACACTAAATAATCTTTTTGAGCATTGGCTGCCGAGACCATCAGCTCTTAGTTGACTGGTGTTTAAGGGTGTGTTTGTTAGATTGTCATTTCTATATCTTTGATAAATTTGGAGATATTTTCAATATTAGCAAAGCTAGGGGTAGCTAGGACGTCGTTTATATTATCTGTGTTAAATATTGATTTTTTGGTGTTGTAGTGTTTTTGGCAATTGTTGAGGATGTGGTCTAATGTTTGGTTTGTGTTACAGGTGGTGCAAATTGATTGATTTTCCTTTTTTAAGATGTATTCGTGGGTTTGTGTGGTGTGCCCGAGACGCAGTCGTGAAAAGATTCTGGTTTTGAAACCATTTATATTTGTTGGGTATTTTAATTTTTTAGGAACATATGACAACTCATACTGGAGAAGTTCTATATACTTGTACATTTTATTTATTTATTTATTTAATCTAGAAAATAAACATTTCGTATAGACTATCCGATAAAACAAAGTATAAATTGATAACTATTTTAGCGTACTATTTAAAAGTAGTTTGAAATTAGATTTGGAAGAAGAGAAATCGATAGCAGAAGAGTTTAAGAGCGAATTAAACTCGTTTAGAGCTCTGCGAATAGGAGCATTATTCACATAATTATTTCTGACGGAATCCAGAGAAAAAATCATTGTGTACAAATACAAGTGAGATATCTTAGCAATAGATCTGTTTTTTAGAGTTGCTTATTTTGGTCTAAAGTGCGCTTTTTTGACCTGAGTTGCACTAAATAGTCTCTTAAAACTTGGTAGTATTTGTTGTTCAAATGGTAACTGATTAACTCAGTGAGAGGGGAGACCAGTATGTTTGCATGTATGTATATAAAAAAATATTTATTGGACCAAAAAGTAGTGGGTAGGCACTGTGGCCAATGGTAATCAACTATTACCACCTCC
>NW_016157714.1:0-12148 GCF_001687245.7 Rhagoletis zephyria | reverse complement strand
GCATGGTTGTAAGCCATGCAGAGTCCGCAGAACACTCCGGAAGCAGTGTCCGGAGGATGCATCAGACTAGGCCGAGCATGCTTTGAACTGCCATCAAATTATAACTTAAGAAAGTTTTATTACATGGCAGTTGAGAAGTGCATGTACATAAATTTCATTAATTTAATGAAGGAAATTTTTGCACATGCAGCAGTACATAGCATGTATTTAGGCGCCTGGTGTTAGCAGACGCGCCTAAACAGTAACATATATGCCCAAAAACTTGAAAAATATTAGATGATTGCTTTTTAAAAATGCTATTTATAAAATTTGGTTTTGATTGCGACATTAGAAATATTCAGATTATAAAAGTTTTTCACATATGTTTTAAGATTTTAAAGCTTTTAAAATGTACGGTAGAATGCAACAATGTGCTTGAATTTGTTTGCTTCTTCGTCAGCTTATTCGTTTGCAGACTAGAAAAATGGCGGACAGCCATCAAAATACTGATTCAAAATACACACAAATGGGTGCGCGCAGCAAAATTCAGCCCGAATGGTAAGCTCATTTCATCGTGCGGCGACAAGTTAAGAATTTGCGATACATTTTCAGGCGAATGTATGCGAACGTTCACCGGGGGAAGAGCATGGCATCCAGACGGCAATCTGGTGGCTTTAGCATTAAGTTGTAACCGCGTTAAGATATTTGACAAAGCTGAAGGCGAGCTAATACAGTGCATTCGTCGCCGGAGAATGATGTTGCATTTCACCCAAGTGGAAATTTCTTGGTGACTGGCGGCGATGACGATACAATAAGATTGCTTGATTTATTAGAAGGTCGGCCAATTTATACTCGGTAGTAGTGCACTTGAGCGGAACCATATAATATAAATTTTTTCCTGTATTCAACAGTTGCTCGTTTGGAAATCTAATTTGCATACATTTGATACCAATAGCTCGCAACAAACAAGCCAGTTCTCAAAGAGCCCAAATTGATTTTAGTCATGCAACAGCTCCACATAACTCCGCCATAGACACACCAGTTGCTGGAGTACCAAAAAGCTGTGATGACAGTATTTTAATTGATCCACGACAATCGGTGGCATATGGAATCCGTGATGGAAATTTTCTGGTGCTTGATAGCCAATATACTACAAGAGTGAAACGCTGTGATAGTATTCTTTCTTAAATTTCCATCTTTTATTTGCAGTTACATTAAGAAGCTCATAGAGGACAGAGCGGTTGGTGAGGAAGGTGTCGAGTTACTGCAGTACTGCAACTGGGAAAATCCGCATTTCGCACGTGCCCCACTCATATGGAATAGTAGCTTATGTCAAAAGGCTGGTTTTAGTATAATGCGGCATTAGCAGCATACCCTCACTGGCGCCGAGCCGTTGAAGAAATTTTGGATAAATAAACGTGCAAGAAATAGTTCCGATACTAGCACGTCCATATTCTTGTTAAGGGTAATCAAAAAATTCCTTGTGTTGTAAATAATAAAGGGAATGCCGGATTATACTAAAGCCAGCTTCCCGACATAAACTACTATTCCATACGAACACAGAAATATAAATGTATCTAAAACTGAATAACTCAAATTGGATTGCATGTGCATAATATACCTAATATTGGAATCTGTTTTGATCGTAAAAAATACAACTTGCAATCATTTAGATTATAGTTTTGAAAGAAATTGATTGCAATCGTAAATTATGTAAAAATTGTCAATTTTCAGATATGTACATATATTTTAAATTTTTGCTTTAATTTTTGTCTCCTTTTAATATTTAATTAGATACCTTAAGATTAAAATAAGCTTAAAACGAAACAGCACAGCAACCCTTTTCTGTTCATCTTGAGAACACAAAACCCTCTTTTGTTAAAATTCGGCGCTGCACAAAATCCTGGCTTTTATATTTTCCAACAAAATACCACTTCGCAACCCTGGATTTTCACGAAGCGTTTCATTCGGGTCGTAGTTTGGCTACTTCGGGCCATTCGGTGTTGTATGCCATATTGGCTGCCATATTGTTCACACTGTCATCGCCATATTGAACACCCTGTCAACTATCTGTCAACCCTAAGATATCTCACTTTTATTCTTCCACAATGGAAAAAATGTCATGATTCTTAAGGCTTCTTGGTGGGATATTAAATGTAATGCGTTCGAGTAAGAACGGCGCGTCAATCGCACCCCGTATAATGTCAAAAACGAAAGTAAGAGAAAGAATAATCCTCCTATTGTACAGTGATTTAAGGTTTATGAGCATGCATCTAGCAGTGTAAGATGGGAAAGGGTCAGCGAAATGTAGAGAGCGTAGAGCATAACGAATAAAAGATTTTTGGATACGTTCAATTCTGTTGATATGACAATCATAATATGGTCGCCAGATGATGACAGCGTACTCGAGCTTAGAACGAACAAGAGTAGTGTATAATAGTTTTATGGTATAAGGATCAGTGAAGTCCGAGATAAATCGACGGATGAATGCGAGCATTGAATAGGACTTAGCAATGGTATAATTTAAGTGGCTGTGAAAGAGAAATCTAGCATCAAAAATTACCCCTAAGTCAGAAACTTCACCAATGGTGGCAAGCTGTGAATCACCAATGAGATAAGAGGTCTGGGTAATGGAACGCGATTTGGAGTAGGAGACATGGAAGCACTTTTTTATATTTAAATTTAATCTATTTTTGGAGCACCAAACAACCACGTTATTAAGATCGGCCTGTAGATTGATAGAGTCTGAAGTGTTAGAAATCGTAGAATAGATTTTCAAGTCATCCGCATACAATAAAAATTTAGAAAAGTTGAAGCAATTCGAAATATCATTGATGAAGATCACAAAAAGTAGGGGACCCAAGATGCTCCCCTGAGGAACACCAGAGGAGGCGTCGAAGGGATAGGAGAACACATTGTCAACTACAACAACACAAATCTGCGAAGAAAGATATGATTCTACTCAAGATAAAAAAGCTGAATGAAAGCCTATGCTAGCCAATTTTGAAATTAATATTGAGTGACTGACTTTGTCAAACGCCTTAGAAAAGTCCGTATAAACGGTATCGACTTGCAGACGGTTATTAAAGGCAGTTAGACAGGATTCGGTAAAAACAGCAAGGTTAGTAACAGTGGACCTTCCAGGCATAAATCCATGCTGATTAACAGATATTAAAGGACTGACAGCAAAAAATACTTTTTGTTTGACAATAAACTCAAATAATTTGGATATCGTTGATAATTTGGCTATTGGCCGATAGTTGCTTATATCGTTTTTGTTGCCAGGTTTGAATACAGGGGTGATAAGAGTGGTCTTCCAAGCATCTATAAACTCCCCTTGTTCAAGCGATTTATTGAAAATTAAAAAAAGTGGATAGGCAAAAGCGGAACAATTCTTCAACAGGAATGACGATATTCCATCAACATCAGAATGAGTAGAAGATTTGATATACCGGATACCCTCCTCAACATCGTCAATTGATATAGCAAGCGAACCAAAGTTGATAGGAGAATGGGCACTCTGAGGATAACCTCCACAAGGAACCGAATCTATGACAAAGTTAGAGCGAAAGAAGTCCGCGAAGAGATTGGCAGCTTCAGAGGGAGTAGAAGCATGTATTTCATCATAAAACATATCACTGGGAATGCTGGAACACGATTTCTTAGACTGGACATACCTCCAAAAAGCCTTCGGATTCAATTTTATCTCCGACTCAAATTTACGAACATAATTCCGCTTAAGAACCTTACTCATCGACTTAAACTCTCTGGAGTATCGCAAGTATTTGTCCTTGTGAGATTGAGCATTTGAATGTTTAAATTTCTTAAAAAACTTGTTTTTCAAATTCTTCAATTTTTTAAGATCTTTGGTATACCAGGGAACCTTATAGCTTTTTTTATGCACTGTTGGTATATTATCCACACATATGACATTAATTTCTTGCTTAAAAGTATCGAAGCAATCCGAAGCACCAACACCCGCGAATAACGAATCCCAGGCTACTGATGAAACCGCATCATTTACAAGATTAAAGTTGCATTTTCTATAGCAGAAGCTAGTAGGACTACTATCTGATAAAACAGTTCTGAACTCATAAAACTCTAAATGAAGAATAAGCGGAACATGATGTAGGCCGGGAGTCGATAGTGGGTCAAGGCACTCATTAAGTGTGAAATTCAAATCATTACTAATAAAGATAAGGTCTAAGATTCTAGATAGCTTATTAGAAAAATTATTAATTTGTAATAGGTTAATACTTAAAAAATTATCAATAACATAACATTCACAGCCGCTGTTAACATTCGAAGGATATAAGACTCGGCCAATATCCAAACTAGACCAGTTAATGTCACACAGGTTAAAATCCCCAACAATACAAAGATTTTCATTATTAGAAGCTAAGGCAAGAATGTTATCCACATGCGCTTTATATAAAGTTTCAGCACTAGACGGCGGAACATAGGAAGCACATACGAAAAGTTTAGACAAGCCATTGACAGAAACGCAGAGCTGATCCAGCAGGGTATCCTCATTCGCCAAAGGGACGAGCGCCGATCGATAGTTTCGCCGAACTGCAATGAGCACTCCACCACCTCTAGAGAGCCCCGTTTTGATATAGTCACGGTCTTTGCGAAAAACGTTATACAAATTGGCATCAAAAAACACAGAATCGAAGAAATTTGTGTTAAGCCAGGTCTCAACCAGTATGTAAATATCATAATCTGAGTGAGAACTCATTTCAAAAAGTGCCTTGGACTTTGTTCGGAGGCCGGAAACATTCTGATAATAAATTTTTAATTGCTTGGAAGGAGCATTTCCTGATACAGGGTTAGTTATGCCTCTTTCTGAGGAGCACCGTCTCGTTGAAAAAAACGAAACGGACGAATCAACACACTCGTGGGCCAAATGTCCGCCTTAAGCAGCTTCTCATAGCCACAATCCAAAATCCCCAATTTGAAGTTAACTCTTCTGAGCTTACTAAGATCCGAATCTTTCTTTATTAGCGGGTAGCAAACCATCCACTTTACATCAATTTTAGCAGCCTTAGAAGCATACGACAGAATATCAGCAGCAGTTACACTAGGCGAGAATGAAGATATATGCAGCCATTTGAAGTCTGAAATAACACTTAGCTCATTGGTGCTGCATGAGCCAATAAGCAAAGGTTTTGCAGTATTGCGTTTACGATTTGGTACAATTTTCCAACCGGGTGTTTGCAATGTATTAGTATTAGTAGCCGTCGCAGCAGCACTCGAAGTAGGCGTCGTAGCTTGCATTACCACTGGGACAGGCGAAGAAGAAGGAATAGAGCCACTAGAAGAAGCAATCCCGCCAAAATCAACTTTGCGAGCGGGAGAGATGACGTTGACACTCAGAGCGGATGTGCGCTCAGACAAGACGCTTTCAGAGCCAAACGAGTGAGGGGCAGCGGGAGCCACAGCAGCACCAGTCGATGCACATAAATTATTGTTGTTGTACGAAGCACTAGCACCACACTCAGCAGCCGGCAACCCCACATTACATTTGTCAGCAGGTAAAGACGAGATATCAGCAATAATAACATTATTGCTGTTTTTGGCTTTGTTTTGCTTTCTACCCGCACTAGCATTAGTCGGGACACCGACCGACGGCATACATGTAACAGGCAGCGAAATGCAGCCATTAGCAGGAGTAGGCAGATTGGAATATGGGGATGCAGAGGGCGATAAACCAGCAGCCGCTTGAGCCCAACTTAGGCGAGCGATATTAGCGTGAGCAGCAGAGACAGCCGAAGCACTAGCATTAATCTGATCATCAACTCGACCGGGGGAAGGTGAAGCAGAGGCAGCAACAGCAGTGGCGTCAGACAACAACGAACGAAGTTCAGCCACTTGAGAAGCGACAGCATTATGCGATTCGCCGACAGAGTGAATTTTTAGCTCAGCACCAACAAATTTCTTCAAATCATCAAACTGATTTTTTAGGTTATTTGCATTGGAGTTGTTGATTTCCGAATGCAAAGAAATTATTAATTCTATCTTTGTTAATGTTAGTTGCGTGTTTCGTGTATTATAAGTGTCTTGATGTGGCGTTTTATGTCAAGCTTCTCGATTTTTGGGGTTCGTATTATTGGTGCATTGCAAGCAAATTTGCAGCTTTATCGGCGTAGGTGTTACCATCAATTTCTGCGTGTCCTGGGACCCATATGAGCTTAAGGGTTTTCTTGTTATTTATTAATAAGTTCCTTATTTGATTAAGGGCCGGTTGTTCAATGTCTGATTAGCACAAATCGGAGGTAGAAGCTCCGGTTAAGCACAACTACTGCTTTATCGATCACATGTTACATGCATGATGTCGAAATCGTCGATAGTGTAGTGGTAGTGATAACCAGACATTGAACAACCGGCCCTAACTGTTTCCCAATTGTTACAGGTTGGATTTCTAACTGCTTGTAGCACCGATAGACTGTCTGACGGTTTTTGTTTTTTTGTGAAGGGAAAAAACTATAGCTTCGTGTATAGAGAAGACTGAAAAAAGTAAGGTTAGTAACAGGTGACCTGCCACTTACAAAGCCGTGCTGATAAGGGCTGATCAACCTTTTAACTGCAAAATTAAGCCTCTGTTTCACAACCGACTCAAAAACTTTTGAAACAGTAGCCAATTTTGATATAGGTCTATAGTTCGAAACATCATTCTTATTGCCACTTTTATAAATTGGCGTAATATAAGCTTTTTTCCAGTCATCAATAAAATGCCCAGCCGAAAGAGATTTATTGAATAAGATTGTTAGTGGCTGGACAGGAGAAGGGCACCGTTTGAGCATAGCACATGAAAGGCCATCCGAATCCAATTTAAATGAGTGCTTTAATGAAAATATGGCTTCTTGCACGTCACTATCAGAAACATGTAGAGCCCCAAAATTAAGGGCAGAATCTGAAAAAGGGTAAATTTCAAAAACAATATCAGTGTCAGAGCCATAATTAGAGGAAAAAAATTCTGCAAAGAGATTGGCTACCTCGACGGGAGTATTAGCCTGCTTATCATTAAAGAAGACTGAAGATGGCATACTTGATTTGGTATTCCTATACTATGTTCAAACCAAAGTTGATCTTGTAATTAACATACTTATCGTAATTATCTCGCCAATCCACTTGAGATAGCAAGATTTCGCCATACAAAAATATGACTTGAAAATCTCGTCACCAACCCTGCCAGCCACGGCTCACCACTTTCCCCTGAAAATCAAACGATTTACAAACACATTCACAACTTTTTAGTCATCTCACCCACACACTTACAAATTTTTTGTTCGAACTGTCAAAAATATGTCCCTTTGTTAGAGCTACATACCCGATAAGAATTCGTACTCTAATAAGAATGCTATGCGTTAGAGCAAGCAAGTTAGAAACATCGTCGTTTTGATGACAGTATACATACTGTGAAAAATGTCACTTTGCGAAAATTTTTATAGGTAAGAATACGTATTTAACAATTTTATTTAATTATAATGTAATTTCTTCTTTTAGATTGCAAAACAGCAGCGACTTAGTCACATTCTTAAGGTATGTATTGAGACTTTTTATATGTTTATAAATTTGAATTGATATTTTTGTTTGTTAACAGATTGGGATTCACCATCAGCACCTTCAACGCTTGCATCTCCATCGCCAGGAGCACCATTAGAACCTTCTGCCCTCAGCTTCTTCATCGCCAGGAGCACCACCAGTACCTTCTACCCTCAGCTCCTTCATCGCCAGGAGCACCATGGGTACCTTCCGCCCTCAGCACATTCAACTACAGGAGAACCTTCAAAGTGTAGGTCCAACTTGTCAAATTTTGCAAAGTTGTAAGAAAACTTAATTNAACTAAATTTTTGTGCACCATTACAAATGATTTGCAACTGTTAATATATATTAATAGAAAGGTAAATCGATTACCTTTCTTTTGATTATAATACTGTTAAAATCGCTTAACTATTTTATAGAAAATTTGCAACTTTTGAAAACATATATATGCAAAGGAGTAGTAGTAATAATAAGCAATTAAGCAACCACATATGTATGTAAAAATATCTTTATTAATAATGTTAATTGTAATTTTTATTCATAATATTGATTACTAACTATGTATATTAGGTTAACAATGCATTCTGAAAAATAAATTTTGCAAAATAAAAATCAAAAAAAAATTTAAGATTTTTTATTTATTGTTTTTAAGGTTATTTTGAATTCGCTGTGAATAGAATGCAACCCTGCGCCAGCTGAAGTGGGCAATGCTAGACGAGTGCAGCTATATGTTTTCCTTACGAAGTATCTGAAGGAGTGCGACAGTGATGCAAGGATCACACATACAGGGGGAAAGTGGTGACAATCTGCACACCGCCCATACAAATGTCACCAGTTTTGAAGTGACTGAAACCCGCGGTTTCACCAGATTTTTCACCACTTTTGACTGGCAGGGAAGTGGATCAGGATTTAATCCTCATGAAATCTCGCTGTGCAACCCTGATTTAGCGCCTTCTGTTTGTGAAAACAAATTCATCACAGCTTATGTTGACAATTATTAACTGTCAAATTGTAGTTCAAAATTAAAATAAAGTAAACGAAAGTTACTGGCGAAAATTTAATTGCGGATGGAGTCTAAACCAAAAAAAAGGTACTTTGGAATGAGGCGGCGGAGGCTGCTCTGATTGAGTTGTGGCGCGAGAGAACGCCAGAGCTGCGGTCAGCTCGAAAAATGGCCATATGGAGATGGCCAGCGATCTGGGAAACATTGGCTTCGTATACACTGGAGCGGAAGTGAGAGTTAAGTTACAAAACTTCTGCAACAAATACAGGTACATAAGTAGCTACTAAATTAACTTTTATTTTCTTTCATTTATTTGTTAAATACTTATAGGAAAGAAAGGACAAAAGTTGGTCCGTCGGGTGGCTCTCCATCTACGTGGAAGCTGTATAATGCCGTCCATGAAGCCCTTGGATGCCACAAGAGTTACTGCGCTGACGAGTTGACGGAGGATAGTATTATGGGTACGTAATAATCGATTCTATTTATTTTCGATATCATTTTTTATTGTTTTATATGTATATAATATTTTAGTTGATTTTGACTGCAGCGAAGCCGAGTTTTACGACTGTATCGAAATCGAGACGGATGGAGAGTCACCAACATGTCCACCGCTCATCAAATGTAGACTCCAATAGGCTTTCCTCGAGCGAACCTGCAAAAAACAAGAAGAAGACGGCAGTGTAAGTGATGGAGGATACGCGCACCAACTTCTTAACGGCAACACAAGAAATGAAGCAAGCAGATGATAAACGGCTTGCCATTTTGCAACAGTATGCGGATAATGTGAGCGAAATGAAAGACGCGTTCGTAGAAGAAATTCGCCAAAATAATAATTAAATTAATTAACTTTGCAGAACTTAAAAATTATCCGACGTGTAACATTTTTACATACAGCCAGAGTCAAAAGATGGTATGTACTTTGTTCTAATATAATACTTATTAACAATTATTCTCGTGAACGATTTTTTTCCTTAATTTTGTATGAAAACATATCAATTGCTGAGTGGAAGATCGCCCTATCTCGGCAGCCAGTTCGAAAACGCCCTATCTCAAAAAACTTTTCAAGAACGCCCTATTTCAGAATTTTATTGAAAAACACTCTATCTCAGAATTTGATTGAAGAACGCCCTATTTCAGAATTTGATTCAAAAATGCCCTATCTAACTTCAAAATAAATTGAAAATGTGCTGATATACGGTTTTTGAATCGGCAGCTGAGGTAGGGCGTAAAATTCACAAATTTCCAAAAATGTTCATCAAATTTTCAAACTTTTTATAGAAGCTGAAGAGAATTTGCGGGCATGCAGTTTTCAATTCAATTTCAGTACAGCAAAGTGAAAGTTGCGCATTTTCTTCGATATATCGCATAATCAAAATCTATTTATATATACATATGTATATGGAAGAAACAGCGCAACAGGTGGTTAAAAACAAGTTCTCAAAAGTCAACGCAATTCTTCAGCGACTTGAAACTAGCGCTTTTCTGTACTAAAATTAAATGGCCTACAAAACTGCATACTCGTAAATTCTCCTAAGCTTCTGTTGTGACCACCACATTATATTGTACACTACGCCAATATGGCATCACCGTTCATAAGTGACAGATCTGTGATAGGTTAAGATTATTTATATTCGTAAGGAAATAAAGAGACTAGTGAATATAAACCGCGTGCTGTTTTCTATAATTATCATAGACCAAAAGTCCAACCTCAACAAGTGGCGACGAGTAAAAAAGGTCAGCGATAAATTGCATTAAAAATGGATGCAAACCAGTTTCAGCAAATATTGGATGCCTTCAGTAAAGCACAGCGTGAATTACTTCAACAAGTCTGCACAAATACGACATCGCAGCAAACGCAACAACAAAATGTGCCGCCATTACAGGCGCTTCTCCCGCCATTCGAGAATTTCGACAGCAAAAAAGAAAGCTTCACATTTTATAGGCAGAGGTTCGAAAACTATTTAGCTATGAAAGGAGTTGTCACTAACAAAACATTGTGTCACCAAATGTTCATCAACTCTATCGGTTCGACACACTTCAAACTCTTGGTTTCGCTGATTGCTCCTAAAAAAATCTGCGAAGTCGAATATCAAGACTTAGTCAAGAAACTCGAAATACATCTATGCCCCAAGAAAAACACTCTTGTAAGTCAACATCGATTTTTATCCACATACCAGAGTGAGGAACAAACCATTGCTGAATATGTAGCAGTGCTTCGTCAAGTTACAAGTGACTGCGAATTTACATCAACTTGTGAATGCAAATCTGATATTTCAAATATATTTCTACCAGCACAATTTATTCGAGGACTCAGGGACAATACAATAAGAGAACAACTGTTGCAATCAGAATAAGTGGAATTTAACAAAATAGTGGGGAAAGCGGTGTCATTAGAAGCCTTAAAAATCGATAGCCGCGAACTCGACAACAAGCGCACCTATGGTGGCAATGATGTGAATAAAATTCGCTCCACATCTCCACATCACCATAGAAGTCGTTCAAGGAAAACAACATTGCCAAAGTCCGCTGCGCGCTCGAAATCAAAAATTAACTTCAACAAACTAGGAATTGACCACCTGTGCATCCGATGTGGAAGAGATAATCATAAAACAAATGATTGTCGCACCACGAAAAATTTAAAATGCAAGTCGTGTGGGAAGTCAGGCCACGTAAAGCAGGTATGCATAAAAACATTAATTAATGCCACAAACAATAAACCGGGTTCGAAGAGCGATGAATGTGATGACTCAATTCACCAAGTTTACGGTATAAATCAAATAATCGACATCCACTCCAACCAGCATTCCGGTAATGATATGGAAAAGTATTACGTAGACGTGGAAATAAACTGACACCGTCAAAAATTTGAGGTCGACTCAGGTGTTGGATTCGCGCTATTACCGCGAAATAAATTCAGACGTCTCGATATCAGTACTAAACTGCAGCCCTCAACTATCGCCTTTCGATCATACACTAAAAATATAGTAATTCCTGACGGTAAAATCAAAGTGTTAGTAAAATACAATAACCATTGTTCAGAAGAAGATATGTATGTTGTACCGGATGGCTATGATGCTCTGCTAGGCCGAACGTGGATAAGACATTTGAAGATTAATCTCCAACAAGTCGATAAACAGCGATGATTTCACTCCAATCGCGGAGATTATAAAGAAGTTCCAAGACGTATTTACCGAAAAAGTTGGGTATGTACCAAACTTTGAAGTAACTCTGCAGCTGCGGAAGAATGCTAAACCTGTATTTTTCAAAGAAAGAGAAGTTCCGTATGCACTCCGTGAACGGGTAGAAAAAGAATTACAAGAACTAGAAACCTGCGGAATAATTTNGTATTTTTCAAAGAAAGAGAAGTTCCGTATGCACTCCGTGAACGGGTAGAAAAAGAATTACAAGAACTAGAAACCTGCGGAATAATTTCTCAGTGCGAAAGAAGTGATTGGGGGTCTCCTCTAGTCATCGTTCCCAAACCAGACGGGGGGGTAAGACTCTGTGTCGATTACAAAATAGGAGTCAACCCACAATTAGTATCTTTAAACTATCCAATACGCCGAATCGACGAAATACTACATACCCTTAAAGGATCGAAATATTTTTGTCGACTTGATC
>NW_016157713.1:198725-217450 GCF_001687245.7 Rhagoletis zephyria | reverse complement strand
TAAAACAATAAATCGCTTGCTATTTTACCAACTGCATATATCGCCTTTTATNCACCTGACAGGACGGGACTTCATGCTGTGTATTTTTCCTTCATCTCCTCTGCTTCGACTTTTTTTCTTTTGCTACAGTAATCAGGCATGATTATAAAGTTTTGTTGATGTGGGTGTAGGTAAGGCAGGTGGTAAAGGCCCACCATCCGACGAGCTAGACCGGTTTCGCCACCATGCCTGTGCGCCACCTTGCTTTCACCGGAAGTCTCACCCCTGTAACAGTTTTCATTCTCCCCATATTTTTTTTGCTTTAGCTTTTTACTCTTCTTCTCCTATAACTTCTTCTTCCTTATTTTAGAGTCTCCTTTTTTTATTTCTAATTTTCTATCGGACAGGTTAGGGTCAAGACGACAGCACCACGAGCGGTCACCGTGAGTGATTTGTGTCCGACTGACAACTGCGGGAGGGATGGTCACCACAGCTTAGAAGTGCCTTCAATGTGGCCACAGAGCAGCTTGAAGTGGTATTCAGAGTAGAGTGATCACAATTAGTTTGAGATTTTGTGTTTTTATTGTGGCGGAGATAGACCAGTTGAGCTACCTGGTAGCCAGGTAGGGGCAGGGGGTGCTCGAGGCGCCCCCCCCTAACTTTCATTCTGGCTACGCCGATGTGTGTAGTCCAGCACCGCACACAAGTGAGGCTCCTGGAAAGTCTTCGTGGGTATAATTAGCTGTGGGGGGGGAGGGGGGGGGAAGCGTGGCATCCACTATTGGGGCTACGGCAGTGGTAGTTGACGTGCCACACTTAAACAACTACAAATAATGGGGATTAGTTGACGCGGACGGTGGACGTGTGTACATACAGACGTAAGACACACACATAATGACCACGCCAATTGTAACACCACCCACAGACTTCATGAAATTAAGAGCAAACAAAAACAACAAATTATTTTTGTACACCTATGTACTGATGTATGAGAAAAAAAAACAACTAAAACAATAAATCGCTTGCTATTTTACCAACTGCATATATCGCCTTTTTGAATTTTATATTTGCACTTTCGCTTCATTTTTATTTTATTTTTGTTTATTTACTAAGAGCGTGTGTGAATCGGTAACAAAGTTCGCGTTGAGTAAATTTTTGACAACTATGAGGTGAATTAAATTTCAGTAGCACATGAGGCTAGTGAAATTTTTGACAAATGCACAGAAAATTTTGACAATCGCAAAGATTGTTTAAGTGTGTAATTTTTCGTTAAATAAAAGCTTAAATAGATGAATTGCAATCAACGATGGTAGATGCTTTCTTAAAATATTCATTTCACTTCAATTTGTAATATTTTATTCCAAATAAATCTGCGGTTATCAAAAATTTACTGCTGTCAAAAAATATTTCATTTCACACAGCAGATTGGCAAAACTGTCTCACCATAGTAAAAATATTATTCAACAGCTTTCCCCATAGAACTTTGTTACCGATTCACACACGCCCTAAGAGCGTGCGAGCTACACTTAACAATAGGGTATCAGAAGTAGAGACTTCAGCGCAGGCAGCAGGAAATCAACCAACAATGGCATCAACACCGGAAGCACGAGGCGGGACATCTACTGATGGTCAGAATGCCAGTCACTCCCGTTCGCAAAATGAGAGTAGGAACAGAAAAATTGAATTAGATAAATGGCATGTGAAATTTGATGGTACAGGAAAGGGAATGACGGTAGAAAGCTTTATTTTCCGTATAGAGAAGATGAGGGAGCAGTATGGCATTAGCCACTACCAGTTATTTACCGATTTTCACTGTCTCGTGACCGGCAGCGCTTTGAAGTGGTATTGGCAAGTGCTCGAGGACCACGCTGATGAACCTGACTTTGGTTACTTCGAGCTAAAAGCCGAACTGCTAAGCCACTTCAAGACCGCCGAATCGGACTACGAGATTATTCGTGAAATTATGGAGAGGAAACAGCTGCCCCAAGAGACCTTTGAAGACTTCTACAGCGAGGTACATGATTTGACTTTTCGCCTTAGAAAGAAGATTCCCGAACAGGAGCTTGTTGGTATAATCCGAAGCAACCTTAAGCCTTACCTGGCTAATTTAACTTTTGCTTCACGTATGAGTACGCTATCTGAATTAAAATCAGAGTGCAAGCGAGCTGAAAAGGTGATTATGGAAAATAAAGGTAGGCAAAAACCTGTGAGCGAATTAGATTTTTTGGAAGTAGAAGCATCGGGAGGAAAAAGTGTAGAAGCATTAGGTAGGGCCCAGTGCAATAAAATACAGCAACCAGTGATAGTTAGTAAGAATTCGTCTTCGTCCGTTAGTCCAAATGTCAGTGCTGATGTCTATAAGTCAACAATTAGTTCCTTCTGTGCGTCCCCTTTTCACCTCATGTTATGTTTTGCGTGTGGTATGCCTGTCGACCACTTTGTTAAGCACCCTTTATATTCCCTAAAATCAGATAAGTGTAAGTCTTCGTTCCACGATATGGTCTGTTTTGCGTGTGGTGGTAGCTCGTCCTTCTGTGTATTCAAGCCCAGACAGGGAAACCAGAAACTGGCGGAGCTATCCGGGAACTCTCGCCAGGTGAAGGAGAACCTGGAAGCAAATCCGTGACAATTTTGAAGAGAGGAGGGAGTAGTGAAAGAAAGGAGGAGAAAGAGTTATTAGGAACTAGGGTAGTTAAAAGTCTCCACCAAAGAAAGCTGGACTATGAGGAGGCGCGTAGACGCATATTTTGTGAAGAAGTATTTCAGAAAAAGAAAATAAGGAATTATAAAAAGATTGAAAGAATGAGGGCGAAGAAAAATAATCTCCGTAGGATATGTAGAAAAATAATCTCCACTATAGTTACTATGAAAGGTGATAACAGATTTTTTGCTAAGACAAAAATAGGAGATCAGGAAGTATTAGCCTTATTAGATTCGGTGGCAGGAGCTAGTTGCCTAGGCAAGAATGCTGACAAGCTCTAGAGGGCAAAGAAAGTATGATACTTCCTATCAAGGGGCAGAATATCCGAACGCGAACGGTGGAGAAACTGCAGTGGTAGGTGCCATGGGAGAGTGATGGGATAATGTAACGCGCGATCTAGAGTTCTTGATCGTACCTGGCTTGCAACAAGAGGTTTACTTAGGTATAGATTTCTGGAAAGCTTTTGATATGAGTGTTGTGAGTAGAGGAGTGCCTGCAAGTGTGAATGGTGCGGGTGTTTCAGAGCTTGTACCCGCCGAGGGAGATCTATCCTTTGATGCGGTGCAACACGCCTTGACTCACGATCAAACTGTGGCATTAGAGCGTGTTAAGGCACAATTCCCGTCCTTTGCCGTGTTAGGACTAGGCAAGACAGATAAGGAGGAGCATGTTATAAGAGTGATCAATGAGAATCTCTCGGTAAAACAAAGGCACTATCCCATATCCCCAGCTATTCAAAAACTTATTTATAATGAATTGGACGGAATGCTGGAAATGGGAGTGATAGAAGAGTCCAACAGCAGCTGGAACTCTCCAGTCTCACTTGTGATTAAAGGGACTAAAAATCGCCTCTGTCTGGATGCCCGTAAGGTGAATGAGAGAACCGTTAAATACGCTTATCCACTGCCCCATATTGATGGTATCCTAAGCCGACTACAAAACACTAGGTTTATATCCGCAATCGATTTAAAAGACGCATTCTGGCAGATACCTTTAGAGAGAAGGTCTAGGGAGAAAACGGCATTCACTGTACCGGGCAGACCGTTGTATCACTTCACTGTCATACCACTTGGGTTGTGCAATGCGGCACAACGTACGTGTAGGCTCATGGATAAGGTCATACCCGCTAATCTTCGTGAATCTGTGTTCGTTTATTTGGATGACTTACTTGTGTGTTCGGAAGATTTTGTGTCCCATTTGTCCTTGTTAGAAAAAGTTGCTAAATGTCTCCGTGAAGCCAAACTGACTATAAACGTTGAAAAGAGCAAATTTTGTTTTAAGGAGGTAAGATACCTTGGGTACGCCGTGGGCAACGGCTGCATCCGTACAGATGCGAGTAAAGTGGCAGCCATGTGAGATTTCCCGGAACCCCGAAGCAGCTCAGGCGGTTCCTGGGGATGACAGGGTGGTACCTAATATTTATACAAGACTACGCGACAATTGCAGCTGCGCTGCACGACTGCCTCAAAAACGACAGAGTAAACAAATTTACTATGACAGACGAGACCAGAAGGGCATTTAATCGGTTGAAAGAAAACCTGATTTCGGCACCAGTCTTGACACACCCCGACTTCAACAGACACTTTTATATACAATGTGACTCGTCAACGGACGGTGTTGAGCGGTATGGTAATGCGCGGCTAATAGCATACATCTCGGCCAAACTTAACAAAGCGCAGCGCAACCACAGTATAACGGAGCTAGAGTGCTACGCTGCAGTTCTGAGCATCAAACGATTTCGGCCGTATTTGGAGGGACTCCCTTTCACGGTGATAACTGACCACGCGAGTCTGAAATGGTTGATGAACCAAAACGATTTAATGGGCAGACTCGCGAGGTGGAGCCTAAAGCTCCAGGCCTATGACTTCGAAATTCAACATCGAAAGGGGTCCCAAAACATCGTGCCAGATGCGCTGTCGCGGATGAACATGGAGGAGATAGCGGTAAAGGACCGAATGCTGGATGTATGCTTGGACTCGCCATTTTTCAACACAGACGAATATGAAGAGCTTAAAAGGACTGTAACCACTGTAACTTAAAACTTACGAGAAATGCCAATGCTGCCGAGGTCATAAAGTTTTTAGAGAACGAAGTGTTCCATATTTTTGGAGTGCCCGAATATGTCCACTCGGACAACGGGATTCAATTTGTCGCGGATATATTTAGCCAGTTCCTGGAGAAGTATGGTACGCAGCATATTAGGACCGCATTCTATTGACCGCAAGCCAACGCAGCAGAAAGAGTTAACCGTTCGGTGCTGCAAATCGTGAGGTCGTATATTAAGGGCAACCAAAAGAATTGGGATAAGCACCTTAGCGATGCCGCTTTCGCTCTCCGCAGTGCCGTGCATTCTGCGATTAACGACACCCCGTATCATGCTGTCTTCGGTATGCCTATGATACAGCATGCTGCATCATATGAGCTATATCGAAGACTTTGCGCTGTTAGAGATGCGGACTGCGAGGCCGAAATGCTGGCAGATAAAACGCAGCTTATCTGAAATAAGATAATGAAGGAATTGAAGTTAGCTCATGGACGAAGTAAGAAGACCTACAATACGAGAAGTCGAAAAGTGAAGTTTCAAATTGAACAAGTGGTGTAGTCGAAAACTACAATGCTAAACTTGCCCCAAAACAGGTCAAGTGGAAATTCTGTGTACGAACTTGGTGACACTAGTGGCAAGAAGATCGGGGTATACCACGCTAAGGATATCTTTGTGGCGTAGTGTATGTAGTGACCCGTGCTTTATGTTGCATGTGCAGTGTTGCATGTTTAGCCGTGTTCATGGTAGTCACTTCATTTATGTATAGATGTTGAGGACCGAGTCCCCTTAACTAGCTGACTAGATATATATTTACGTTTCTTTTACTACTTGACATTTAAATTCCATATATTTTATGACTTCTGTGATATTTTCTTATGACGTATAAACAACTTTATCTGTGATATTTACCTATTGTCTTGACTATTTATTTGTTTATTATCGTATTTATTTACTTATTTATTTATTTTTTTATTTATTTATTTATTTATTTATTTATTTATTTATTTATTTATTTATTTATTTATTTATTTATTTATTTATTTATTTATTTATTTACTTAAATATTTATTCATTCATTTATTTATTTATATATTTATTTAATTACTTATTTATTTATAAATCGGTGATATAGTTATAAGTTGCAAAACTATACGTAGATGTAGTAGTGACCGGTGACGTAGTTTGCATATACTACATTAGATACACACACCCAGT
Organism: Rhagoletis zephyria; assembly: GCF_001687245.7. Classification (NCBI taxonomy): domain Eukaryota; kingdom Metazoa; phylum Arthropoda; class Insecta; order Diptera; family Tephritidae; genus Rhagoletis; species Rhagoletis zephyria. The sequence continues at coordinate 211,511 of NW_016157713.1, read as the reverse complement.
GATGAGTCCCATAAGAGCAAGAAAACGCTGAAGCCCGGCTTGGTCGTGGTTCGAGGCCACACGTTAGACGGAACATAAGCAACAGGATGCGTTAGAATTTCTTTACGCACACGCTCCATGATGCATGCACCATCAGCGGTCGCGAGCCTGTAACGCAAGCTGTTGCTTGGTAGGTGTGTTTGAATGTGTGTGTTTGAGTGCGTGGGTAAAGGGAAGTGAAAATAGCCACCCTTTTAAAGCTAACACAGCAGGCAGGCTAGGGTGGGAAACCGTGCTAACCCGGCGGTTTGCTAAAGCAGTTGCGAGTACGTGTATGTATAGGTTTGGAGAGTTGAGAAAGATGAGTGATTAAATCGGGCGATCGGAGATTAGTAGGTGAGGCATGAGTGACATCCTCGGCCATGTCGTACCCAATAAAATGACACTAAGAAAGTCCGAGAAGTTTAATATCGAAGTTACGGTGCAGTAAAAGGTGTCGCGAATAAGATCGTGTGAAGCTATGAATTAAAGTTATAAATGCACATGTATGTATATAAGTGTTAACAGAAAAAAACGGTGATTTTTTGTGACCCATAAGTAGCAGTTACCAGGCACCGTTTTCGACACCAGTTATTGGAATCCGAGGTCGCCAGCACACCTGTACAAAAGGACCTCGCGAGGAAAAATGAGCTAAGCGAAACCCCACCTACTGAAAGGCACACTAAGGGCCAGTTTCGGCGGCGATCCGACCTCACATTAAGAGCCCGAGGCATTATTTTCAAATATCCGCTACTACAATGGACAACGAGCACCAGTAACTGGGAGAGTCAACAATTTGTGGCAACAACCCAACAGCATCAGTACATATGTACATGCGTTTGCGCAAGGCAGCAGCCAGCCCCGTTAACATAGACCTACAACAGTGCTGATGTACATACATGCATATGTACATAAATCTCTGCAATCAGCTGTTTGAATAAAACCCGGAGTAGGTCAACGGCCGCTGGAAAGTAGACCAACGAATTACGCGTCCCAAAATTGTGCGCAGACTGGAATTCACAAGAGGGAGCAGGAAGAAGGTGATATACGTATATACTTACCAGCGAGGGAGAGCCAGGGAGCGCAAACATACATACATCGTTACAGCAGCGTCAGCAGATGCGCGATCGCACCCACGCCAACGCCGTTCAGCCAGTGCATCGAGGGAGAGCAAACCACTTTGGGCACCATTAGATTTTTTGTTGTTGTTATATTTTATATGGTTTTGCCAATTATCATTTCTTCACGGTTTTGTTGGTAGATTTTGCGATTTAAGCGCGTGGGTTTTTGTTTTTGCTTTTATTAAATTAAATTAATAGCAAGTATAAAGTAATTTTTAGGGAATCGCACCACATACAAATTAATCGTTTAATCTGCGAATATAAGAATATAATACCTTTTTTTTGTGTATAGGATTCAGCCTCGCTATTTTGATTGAGTTCGCATTTTTTCAACACTTGGTTTCATAGTTTTAATTTTTTTGGTAGTACCATAGCTGGACATTTTGGTTCAGTGTAATGTATGGCTCCACACGCGTTGTAAATAATTTCTGTTTGACTCAGTCGAAAAGAATTCAATATCACACCCGAATTTTTACTTTCTTTGTATTTTGCCGGATCTGTCGGATTTTTTTTTGCGCTAGGTGGCCCGCTCACTGCCCGTAATAGTGAGCGAGTAGCTAATGGCGTTTTCCTTTCTACCAAAACGGGTTACCTTCTCTTTGCCCTCTACGCACAAATGCTAAGAACAGGGCAATGAGAAGGCAACATTTTTTGTAGAAACGAAAACGCCATAAGTGCCTGAGCAGCACTGGGGGCTACACCTCAGCTGTTCATTCATGTATGTACATATGTATGCTTGTGCTAAACTCCCCACAGGTCATCTCCGTATGCTGGCGCCAACATCGTGGGACTGTTAAGGTGAGTGCAAAGCTATTTTATAAACACATATTCATACATACATATATTTACGCAGAAATATCTGCAAACGTATTTACTTATACACTTTTCTTTTTGCGTTGATTTGAGTCAAGCCGGTTTTGCTTTTTTTAAGCTACATTTGTCTGTACGTGTGTGCAGAAACAGAATATTAGGGTAGTTCTCACTAGTTTTTTGGCGAATAAGAAAGAAAAAAAATAAAGAAAAATAATAAATAAAAGGAAACCAAATCATAAATGAATAGTATTAAGGCTAATTTGTTATTGAAATATAAGAGTAGTCTGCAGGAGTCTTGTTAGTTAATATTCCAGGCCTTTATTAGATTAAATATTTATAGCGTATAGTGTTTGAAGTGAATAACCTGAATTTAGTTTTTAGTACACATATAACTACTTTTAATTGAATTAATGAATTCGTTTAGCTAAGGCGGATATTCCAAACCGTGTGAGAGTAGGGCGAAGTTTTTATTTCAGTTTTTGTTTGATAAAGAACAAACGTACTGTTAAAGTTAGGTTAATCGACTCACTGAATTGTAGATTTAAAAATTATATAATAAAGAAAAAAACAGTGAAAATAATGGCTTATACTTATGAAGTTGTTTGAGGGAATGCACATAGGCATTATAATGGAATGCTGAACGTCTTAAGTTGGTGTGGGTGTTACAATTAGGTAGAAGAGGGGACATGTGGGTGTTGACGATAGACTAGACGGGTAGTTAACGTATGGACTAGTGACCGACGGACTTGGTCAGCCTTAGGGGGTGTTGCTGGGTAGCGGGAGTCGCAGCAATGCCCATGGCTACGCGTATGTTGCACGTAGAAGGGGAGGGACGACTCCACCTGACAGGACGGGACATCATGCTGTGTATTTTTCCTACATCTCCTCTGCTTCGACTTGTTTTCTTTTACTACACTCGACTTCGCCTTTTTTTCTTTTACTATCAGGCATGATTATAAAGTTTTGTTGATGTGGGTGTAGGTAAGGCAGATGGTAAAGACCCCCACATCCGACGAGCTAGACCGGGTTCGCCACCATGCCTGTGCGCCACCTTGCTTTCACCGGATGTCCCACCCATGTAACAGTCATTATAAGCCATTTATGAGATTGAAAATGAAAAGCGTGGGCGCATGTAATAGGCATGAATTGATATGAAGGGTAATATATGTATGTATGAATGTAGATATATGAATAACGACCGCTTAAAATCGATCTCAAATTTGTACTTTCTCTGTAGAAATGTTAGGTCTATGTTATGTAGTTTGACTATTGTCAATTAAATTTAATGCTTTAAATTGCATGCGCTTCACGTTTTTCGTTTTCAATCTCATAAATGGTTTATAATGACTTTTTCTAAAATTTCAAAATCAATAACGGGCCCTTAGCTTAGATGAAAATTCTTTAGTTTAAGATAACAAAACAAGATCTTGATAAGAGCTGTTTTCATTATAAAGGTTTGCTCAAGCAGCAGCGGTATGGTACCGCGCGGTGTAACTCCATATGGCATGTTTGCTCATGTAGTGATATACATATATACATTTGTATGTACCCTGCAAAAAATTGTGCGACTAATCTCTAAAGAGAGTATTCCGAGATTACTCTCAATCGGGTACAATTGGGCATTATTTAGTCGCAACTAGTCTCATCCGGGTACTATTGGGGATCAATTAGTCTCGACTCATCCCTTACGGGTATAATTGGAGATCAATTAGTCCCCGACTCATCTCTAACGGGTACTATTGACGATTTAATGATATGTACGCACTTAGTAAATGAAATTTCATGCGCGGCGATGGCACATACAGAGAGTATTCGCTGAACAAAACTGAGAATCCCGGTTCGAATCCCACCTGGCGCAAATTTTTATTTTTATTTTTTAAAAGTGACTAATCGCATTTTATACCCGTTCGGGTATAAAGTTGAACAACTAGTCTCTTCATAGGACATGCTCGAACAAAAGCGAACACTTCATTCCATATAAAGAGATCAAAAGTGGTATTAGTCGCATATTCCTTTGCATTTTTTGCAGGGTAGTTAACTTACATACATACGCAGTAGAAATTCTATGCATATAACATCGCTGTTGGTGGCATGAGCTTGCTGCTGTGTATTCATGTTTGTGTATAAATTTGAAAATAATTTGCAAGAATCTCCGCATACACAATAAACATACAACCTAAATGTATACTATACACTTAGCTTTAAATTTTAACATTTTCGCATCTCCCTATGTTTATCTTCATCTAAAGCAGGGATCACAACATTTGTACATTTTAATAGTTACAGATTGTTGTTGTTTGAAAGTTGTTATTGAGCTAAACTCATTATTTCTACACAACACCACTCTGTGACTGCCAAAATGTACAAATCTGTAAAAAATGTACAAATCGTGCGATCCCTGCTTAACAGCTTCTTTACAGCGTGTTCACTACTGCTAGTGATAGCAGAGCGTAATTTGCCGGCGCAACTATATAGGATAGTTTTAAGCAGTGGTATGATAGATTCTATTGTGAATTCCTTGGTAAGATAAAATACCGGAAATCAGTTTGAATAAATCATCTGTTAGCCTTGGGATATTTCTATACGAATTTCTGTAGAGCACCTAGCAGGTATGTGGTTTGTACTTGATCTGAATGGTTAAATTAAATAACACACCGATTTGTTTCTGATTATGCTCTTAATTCGTGACACATTGGGCGCGTTCATATTGTCTAACCGTAGACTGTTTGTCCTAGAAACGCACAGTTGAGTAGCTCCGCTTTTCCATCGTACAATTTTTTCGCTACTTGAACTCACCGTGTTTTGCTCAGCCTAAACAGATGATCGAAAAGATTTACGCCGCTTATATTAAATGTACTGCACTCATAAATGGAGAGTCAACCCTCAATAAAAATATTATGTCCTGGTTATATAAAATAAAACTAAAAAGTTCAAAATAAAATAATGTAAAAAAAATATTTTTTAAAAACAAGCCTTTATTTAACATGTACAATCAAAGGAATAAAGTAAAGTAGTGTAACAAAAGATTTTTTACCATGAAAATTTTGTCAAAACTGCACTAAAATGATAATAAAATAACGTNAAAAAAAAAATACTTTTTAAAACAAGATTTAATTTAACATGTACAATCAAAGAAATAAAATAAAGTAGTGTAACAAAAGATGTTTTAGCAAAAAAATTTTGTCAAAACTGCACTAAAATGAATAAAATAAAATAAGTTAAGGTCTCGTTAAAGTTACTAAAAGCCATTTAGTGAAAGGAGTTACTCAAACTCTAATGAAAATTACTAACAATTTGTACTAATTTACTTCGTTTTTAAAAAAAGCTTGTCGGCGAATTCAGCATACATGCATAATTGGTTAGGTATGTATATGTATGTATGCAGATATTTAAATGCCGGTTTGCTATTCGTGCGACAAACTTTTTCAAAAACGAAGTAAATTAGTACAAATTTTTAGTAATTTTCATTCGAGTTTGAGTAACTCCTTTCATTAAATAGCTTTTAATAACTTTAACGAGACCTTAGCTTATTTTATTTTATTCAATTTTAGTGCAGTTTTGACAAAATTTTCACGCTAAAAAATCTTTTGTTACACTACTTATGTTAGTTATTCGTCAAACCGTGCAAGACGTGTTTTTCTCATGCTCCCAGTTATCTTATTACTTAAATTTTTACATTGTGCGATAGTGATACGATTGGCTCTGATCGTCTTGCTTGGGCACTTTTAATACTTTATTATTATCATGCCGTGTGGATGTGGTCAAAAAGTTGACCGTAACCATCAACAAAAAATTCAATGTGTCAAGTGCAGTGTAATTTTTCATCTAAAATGTGAAAATCTCCTACCGGCTGATATTGAATACATGCAAAAGTCGTACAAGCAATATTGTTGCGAAAAATGCACAAAAGCGCGCCGAAATTCTGTTCCCGCATCTCCCCCTCGCTCAACTACTCCGACCAAAGATGTTGTCTCGGCTACCAAAAACTCCGCTAGTTTAGCGACCGCAAATAACTCTCCGCTGCCAGCTACTTCGGTAGCCGAGGGAGCCCATATTTTAACCCATTGCAACAAAGAAATAACTTTGCAGGCTGTTCTCAACGAACTTCGATCTCTTAGATCTGACCATGAAAAAACTATCTCAATAATTAGCTCGTTGCAAAGCGAAAAGAAATTGTTGATAAAAAAAGTTAAAGATCTGCAGATAGAAGTGCGCCGCAAACTTAGTGATTTTGATGTCGCTGCCAATGACATAAAAGATATCCGCAGTGATTTCACAAAATGCACGAAATTATTACTACAGCCTCTGGAAACGGGCGGGCACATGATATACAATCAACGCCGCCACTTTTACCTCCTGCTCCACCTACTTCCTATACTTCTGCTGCTGCTCTTTCTGCTACTGCCATTCGTGCCGTTTATACTCTCGCTGCATCTAACTCACGTAATGATACCAACTCCAACAACCAGTGTTGCCGTTTTGATACATATGTATCCAATTGGATACATTTTCGCCTTAAATTTTTAGGGATACTTCGTCTTTTCCTCAGTGTAAATTTGGATACCTTTTCCCATAAGTATTCGTATGTTGAAGAATTTTTTTCTGTATTTATGTACGAGCTATTATAAATAACAGTTGGCTGCTCATCCTCCAAGCAAGAAATTTTCCTTTATTCTTGTCACTTTGAAACATTAATTTTTTAGCTTTTTTAGAGAATTCAAACAAGCCGAAAATATGAATTTTTTAATTCCATACATAGTTCCCAATCCACCAGTTTGATTGTAAAACATTGTAACCATAATAGCAAAAAATAACAATTTACTGAACTAAATGTAACAGGTAAAAATTACTCAGTTTACATTAGTATTATTGTGATAAAGTGGGCAACATTTTTTGCATGTATTATTTGTGGGAATCTAATCGCAGTAATAAACATTGAACACGCGGAAAATTTGGCCCGTAGTTTTAGTCAATATTTTTTCATTCTAAGAAACAGATCTGGGAAACAAAAGCCCGTAGTTATAGTCAAAATTAAGTCGACACTAAAGTTAGTTGCAGCTTTTTTGACAGGTATCATATTGAAAATTATGTCATGTTGTGCCGACAACAACAATTCTTCTTTTGTTTATCCAGATCCAACTCTGTCGGCTTCCAACTGTACGTCCGTAGCTACAACTCAGACCAGTGGCTTGCTTACTTACGCCGCTGCTGCCTCAGCTAATACATATTCACAGGAGGCTGCCGCTGCCACTGGCATATACGATAGTTTCACTTCTGCGACTGATATGCCAATTATGGGCGATAATCACAAACATATGCCGAATGCTTCTCCTTCTTTGAAACCTATGTCTTCTGCTATATTTTCTGCTGGTTCTCTCCCTGAAGCACAGTGGGAATCAGTACAAAATAAGAATCTCAAAAAGAAAAAGGCTGAGCGGAACGTTGTATTCGGCCGGAATAGTAGCAAAGATCTGGATGTATTTGCTTCAAGAAGATGGTTACATTTGTCTTCATTTAAGACCAGTATTACTGAGGAAAATATACTGTTTTTCGTTGAAAGAAATACCGGCATTGGTAAAGATAATCTTTCCTGCTTCAAGCTCGTCAAAAGGTGTGCAGATATTTCTTCCTTTAGGAAGGTGAATTTTAAATTGGGTGTTAACGCTTCGCTATATGATAAAGGCACAGATCCTGCGCTTTGGCCAGCAAATGTCGAAGTACGTCCTTTTAAATTTTTTCAACGGGAAGAACAACCAAAAAATCCAACCTAGCCAACTCTAGTAAATTTAAGCCATCATCCAAGAGTCTCTTGATTTACTTCCAAAATATGGGTGGTGTACGTACCAAGTCGGATGCCATATGTTCCCGTAGTGCAGTCTCGGAATTCGACATAATAATCTTTGTTGAGGCCTGGCTGAATTCAAATTTCTTTGATTGTGAATATTTCGATCCGAACTTATTTACCGTTCTTCGCAAAGATCGTGATGTCATCAGAACGGGCTTGAATCGTGGTGGAGGAGTTCTCATTGCAGTACGTCGGTATCTTAATGGTTTCCAGGTTTCACTAAGTAATGATAATTCAATTTTAGATCAAATATGTGTTTGTATTAATGGTTAGTCAGGTTCGGACTCTTTATATTTATTCGCGTCATACATCCCTCCTGGGAGTAATTACGATATTTATAAGGCTCATACGGACAATATTAAATCTTTAGTTCATAGTCATTTAGAAGGAGACCACTTATGTGTTTTTGGCGATTTTAATCTTTCAAATATTACCTGGTCTTATAAGCTATATAAATCTGCTCTCATACCTATGAATGCCAGTTCAGTGATCGATTCTTATGTTGTTGATAATTTGTTAAGTCTTAACTTAGTGCAAGTTAATTGCTTTTTAAACAAACCCAATAGAATTCTAGATCTCATTTTTGTCAGTGACAATATTTATTTCGATCTTTCTGAATGTCTCAATTCGTATCACCTACGGATAAGCATCATATTTCCTTGGTACTTAAATTAAATGCTTATGAATTCAATACAAGCGTTCAAGAGGAAAAACTAGCATTTAACTATAATAAATGTGATTTTTCTCGGGTTGATAACTCTTTAATTGAAGTTGACTGGGAAAAATTGTTCATACCCTGTAGGGAAAACACGAACTAGTGAACCAGATTTCTAGTTCAGTACTAGTTCTTATTCGCCACAAACGAACCAGTCCGATAGTAACTAGTTCCGCGCCAGTCCAAAAGCAGTGAAATGTGGTGCTTTCACTAAACTATTTTATTTTAAATTTGAAAAGTAGGGAAGGTAATCATTATGAGTAAAACAATTTAAATCAGCATTTAATCATTATTTCATGAATTATTATTGAGTTTTATTTTTTCGCCCAAACGGAAATAATTATTATTTGATTTTTATTTTTGAGAATACAAATAATGAATACATATTTTATGATTTTTATTTTTTCGCGCAGAGATTATCATTAATTTTGAGTTTTATTTTTCCACTTAAAAATAATGATAACTTATAAAATTGAAAAGGCCATACAGACGCAACCTACTGAAATTTTGACCTGAAAAGTTTGGGTCGTATTCCTTTTATAAGGGTGCGGCTACCTCTCAAAAGATACGTCGGTAATCACGCTGGTATAGTTTTTGAGTTGCTTAATAATCATTATACTTAGTGATTCCATAAACAAAGGCCAAGATCCTGAAGGACAATTAAGAAAGGCAATGCAGTTGCAGAAAAAGAGGCATTTAAAAAAATAGTCTCAAAATAATTACCACCTTCTCGCTAAATTTATTTAAAAATGCAAGAAAAGACAAATTATTATTTTTTCTATGCAATCCAGCACTGCTACCTTAATACAGTCAGTCAATAAAGTTTAGGTACAACGAATTTTTTACAATACGGGCAACTATTTTTTAAATATTTTAGTTTTCGGTAATTTTTTATAAAAATATGGTCAATTCTACAACAAAATCCCCAAAAATCAAAGTTCCAAACCTTGTGCAAAATTTAAGAAAATTTTAGTATAATGAAGTGCAAGTATGAGGATGCTAGGACTTACCAAACAACAAAAAAAAATTGCTAAATATCAATGGTACGTCCTATCTACCTCAAACTTGCACTTTGTTATACTTAAATGGAATGGGCTAAAAAACTGCGTACTTAAGTTTTTCTAAAGAGTGTAAATTGCAATTCACTATCTAAACTATGCTTTTCTGCTCAATTAAATTGTGTTTCATAGATTACCTTAGTCTTCTATAAATGGTTAGTTCCTTAGCAGTAAGTAGTCAGTAAGAACGATTATTTACTGATTTCTAAATAAATAAATAAATAAATAAAAAGCTGAAATTAACTTTAGAGTTGACTTAATTTTGACTATAACTACGTGCCTTTGTTTCCCAAATCCGTGTATAAGTATGGGAAAATACTGACTACATGTTAATAAGTTTGTTAAGGGCCCGAGTTTCTCTTCCATAGATGTACTGTGTAAAATTTTCCGCTCTTTTCTGTGGATACATTTGGATACAATTTTCCATCTTTTATGGATACTATAAAGCCTAAGGCAGTGGCAACACTGCCAACAACCTCTCCCTTGCTGCTTTGCGGAATCCCACCCTGGCATTCAGTAAGCGGTCTGTAGTCACTAATGGTGACTTTTGGTGGTGAACTTGGATTTTGAGACTACTTGGTATTCAGTACGCTGACGTGAGACAGTCTCAAAAATAAGTCACTAATTTCTCAGCTGGCTAAGAGCAGGTCACAAAAATAGAAGTAGGGAGGAAAAGCTTACTTCTTTCTATTTTATTAAAAAAAAAGCGAGAATGAAGCGAGGAAATTTGTTCAACAAGAATTTCATTAGGAAATAAACCGAAATGCTTTAATATCATACAAATGTATGGAAAAAAAAATGTCTTTGTTTTTAAAACATTAAAATCTAAAGATTGTTAAAAAAAATAAAACTAATAAAAAAATACTAAAAAAAAAAAATAAAAAATCCTCTAGGCCCGAGGAGGACTTGAACCCGGACCCTCTCGGCTGCCAGCCTGATGCATTTACCACTCGACCATTGCGCCTCTTTGAGCGGCGCGAGCAAAAGGCATACATAAACGCTATCAGTTGATTGTCTGTGTTTGCTTTCACCACACATTTTTGGTGAACTTTTTGTGACTTTCTCCTTCTGAATACCCAAATCGTCTCGAGTCACAAAAATAGTCACTAATTGCTAATCTCAAATTTAGTGACTTGAGATGAGACTGAATTACTGAATCCCAGGGCCAATGTCTACAGTAAAGCAAATTTCTTCTGCTCCGTGGCCCCCTCCGCCNGACTATAACTACGGGCCTTTGTTTCCCAAATCCGTGTATAAGTATGGGAAAATACTGACTACATGTTAATAAGTTTGTTAAGGGCCCGAGTTTCTCTTCCATAGATGTACTGTGTAAAATTGTCCGCTCTTTTCTGTGGATACATTTGGATACAATTTTCCATCTTTTATGGATACTATAAAGCCTAAGGCAGTGGCAACACTGCCAACAACCTCTCCCTTGCTGCTTTGCGGAATCCCACCCTGGCATTCAGTAAGCGGTCTGTAGTCACTAATGGTGACTTTTGGTGGTGAACTTGGATTTTGAGACTACTTGGTATTCAGAACGCTGACGTGAGACAGTCTCAAAAATAAGTCACTAATTTCTCAGCTGGCTAAGAGCAGGTCACAAAAATAGAAGTAGGGAGGAAAAGCTTACTTCTTTCTATTTTATTAAAAAAACAAGAACAAGAACAAGAATTTCATTAGGAAATAAACCGAAATGCTTTAATATCATACAAATGTATGGAAAAAAATTGTCTTTGTTTTTAAAACATTAAAATCTAAAGATTGTTAAAAAAAATAAAACTAATAAAAAAATACTAAAAAAAAAAAATAAAAAATCCTCTAGGCCCGAGGAGGACTTGAACCCGGACCCTCTCGGCTGCCAGCCTGATGCATTTACCACTCGACCATTGCGCCTCTTTGAGCGGCGCGAGCAAAAGGCATACATAAACGCTATCAGTTGATTGTCTGTGTTTGCTTTCACCACACATTTTTGGTGAACTTTTTGTGACTTTCTCCTTCTGAATACCCAAATCGTCTCGAGTCACAAAAATAGTCACTAATTGCTAATCTCAAATTTAGTGACTTCAGATGAGACTGAATTACTGAATCCCAGGGCCAATGTCTACAGTNCCCTGGCATTCAGTAAGCGGTCTGTAGTCACTAATGGTGACTTTTGGTGGTGAACTTGGATTTTGAGACTACTTGGTATTCAGAACGCTGACGTGAGACAGTCTCAAAAATAAGTCACTAATTTCTCAGCTGGCTAAGAGCAGGTCACAAAAATAGAAGTAGGGAGGAAAAGCTTACTTCTTTCTATTTTATTAAAAAAAAAGCGAGAATGAAGCGAGGAAATTTGTTCAACAAGAATTTCATTAGGAAATAAACCGAAATGCTTTAATATCATACAAATGTATGGAAAAAAAAATGTCTTTGTTTTTAAAACATTAAAATCTAAAGATTGTTAAAAAAAATAAAACTAATAAAAAAATACTAAAAAAAAAAAATAAAAAATCCTCTAGGCCCGAGGAGGACTTGAACCCGGACCCTCTCGGCTGCCAGCCTGATGCATTTACCACTCGACCATTGCGCCTCTTTGAGCGGCGCGAGCAAAAGGCATACATAAACGCTATCAGTTGATTGTCTGTGTTTGCTTTCACCACACATTTTTGGTGAACTTTTTGTGACTTTCTCCTTCTGAATACCCAAATCGTCNTTTGCGGAATCCCAATGTCTACGATAAAGCGAAAAAGCAAATTTCTTCTGCTCCGTGGCCCCCTCCGCCTTCGTTGTCTGTATCTCCTAACAACCAGCCAGGGCAGTCGGACAACGATGACAATTTCATACCTGTTGGCGCTAGGAATAGAAGAGCAAAACGGAATGCGAATAACACTGTTGTTGGACGCAATGAAAGTCGCGTATTGGATGTAATTGTCAATTTAAAGTGGGTACATTTGTCATATTTCAATACCACTGTGACCGCTGAAAACATTATGAGCTACGTACATGATCACGCTGCTATTCCCTGTTGGGAAAATCTCTAGTTCTGAACTGGTGCGCTTCTAGTACATTTAGACCCAGTACTGGTTCGCGATAAATCTCTTTTGCATACAAGCACCTGGCGAATTTAACATGGCGATGTCCTAGGAAGTGTCAATTGCCCCCCCCGATAGTTCCGAACTAGTCCTAAATTCTATAGTTCCGAACCAGTTCTAAAATCGACAGACGAAAGAAAAA
>NW_016157713.1:167634-198687 GCF_001687245.7 Rhagoletis zephyria | reverse complement strand
TTTTTGGTTCTTCCGTGTGTGCGATTTTAAGTTATTTTGGAAGAAATGTGTTTTCAATTTTAAATTAAATTTGATTGTAAGAAATGTAGGTTTACATACCTTTAGCTGTAGCTGAGTTTTCAGAGGTGCTCGCTGTTATTTCCTAGATTCCAGACGGCCCCAAGATGTTGAAATGTTAACACAAATTTTAGTTTTGTATTACCAAGTTATGAAAAAGCATCTGCGACGCACAGAATAGAAGCGTATTTGAACGAAAAAGCAGCCGAACACATATCTATGTAAAGTAAACAAGCCCCCCGCTGCATCCCTTACTCGATAGTTCCGAACTAGTTCTAAATTCGACAAATAAGATCTAGTTCGTTCGCATCCCTTTTTCTATAGTTCCGAACCATTTCTAAATTCGTCACCTTAGATAAAGATTTCTAGTGAAAAAAACTGAAAAAAAATAGTTTTTTAAAAGTACCACTTTTCGCCGATTTTGGACTGGTGGGGATCTAGTTCCTATCGGACTAGTTCCTTTTTGGCGATAAAGACCTAGTACGGAACAAGAAATTTCATTCACTAGTCCGCGGTTTCCCTGCAGGGTTGATAAGAGCGATCTGAGATGCTATGCCTTAGTAAAGAATGTGTTGGTGTATCCAATTCATTTTGCATGCTGTCGCGTTCTCATCGTTACGCTCTCGCTTGTATACGTACACGCGATGCTTACGCTCTTTTAGCACTTGCTAAGTCTCTGACCAATTTCAATTGGCAATCACCGTGCAATTGTTGTTGTGCACAGCACGGAGTGAGAGAATTTTCGAAATCGAACAGCCAGCACGACTTGCTGGGTGAATCGAACAGCCAGCACGCCCATTTTTCAGGGTGGCAATACGCTATTTTGCGAAAAAGTTTTAGTATTAAATATTAGAATAGTAAAAAATATTTGTTTATTATTATAATAAAGTAGATATTAAAAATAATAATATTATAAAAATTAAATATTAAAGAAAGAAAAAGTAGTATGTTGTTCTTCCACTTTTCATTTTCCGACTTCAGTTTGATGCATTTTTAGTTGCATTTTTACTTCAGTGCTGCCATAGTGCGCGAAATTGTATGAAATGGAAAAAGGCATATCTTAAGAAGCAACCNTGACCGCTGAAAACATTATGAGCTATGTACATGATCACGCTGCTATTGATAAGAGCGATCTGAGATGCTATGCCTTAGTAAAGAAAGATGCCGAAATTGAAGGACTGAAGAGAGTATCGTTCAAACTTGGTGTAGCAAACAAATATTACGATAAACTTTTCGACCCATCGCTTTGGCAAGAGAACATAAGAGTACGGCCGTTCTTAAATTTTCCAAGAGAAGAAGAGAAACCGCAGCAGGCCTACCGAACGCCAACGCTTTTAGTAATTCATCGGATGCTGCAGAATTCCTTCTCTATTATCAAAATGCTGGTGGTATAAGAATAAAAATGCTGCCATTGTTGTTTTTTTCATCGTCGGCTCTCTAACAGAAACTTGGCTTTCTGAATGATATCATACTGCAGAAATGTTCGATTGCTAAGTGTACAACGTATATCGCAAAGATAGATGTCCCCGCACAACTGGTCTCTCTAAAGGCGGCNTGGTATAAGAATAAAAATGCTGCCATTGTTGTTTTTTTCATCGTCGGCTCTCTAACAGAAACTTGGCTTTCTGAATGATATCATACTGCAGAAATGTTCGATTGCTAAGTGTACAACGTATATCGCAAAGATAGATGTCCCCGCACAACTGGTCTCTCTAAAGGTGTACTTGTTGCCGTTCGAGTCTACCCAGTAGGAAAATAACCCTGTCCTCTGAAATGAATTTCGATATTGATCAAATTATTGTTAAAATCGTTATATTTAGATAAATTGCATGAATTATTCCTTACAGTAAGTTACATACCGCCATTAAGTCCAATTGAATTGTATAAAATACATACAAGTAATTGTTACTCGATATTGAATAGTCTAAATGATAATCAAAACATTATAATATTGGGTGACTTCAATTTGCCAAATGTTAAATGGTGGTTTGATGATGACGTTAAGCAATTTTTGCAATATGATGTAACAAGCGAGAGTGAATGTGAGGTACTCGACACCTTTGCTGAGTTTAACCTCTCTCAAACTAATACTTGATTCTTGATTTAGTGTTTACTAATAATGACCTTAAATCTGACGTCGAATCCCTCTCTTCACCCCCTCTTTCAAACTTTATGCACCACAAAGCACTATGTATACGCTTTGAATCTATAAATTATTTAAAATCAGTTATTTATAATTTTCAGAACTATAATTTGACTACAGCCAAATTCATTGAGATATCACGCTCCCTGAATTCTGTTGATTGGGAATATGCCTTAGACAAAGCTCTATTGTCACAGGCCTACGACGTATTTCGAGACAACCTGGAAGAGGTAATTGAACAGTTCGTACCTATGAAGCCAGTAAAAAATTTGTCCAAACCAGCCTGGTATAACTCTAGGCTTATTAATATTAACAACAAGAAAACTAAGGCGTANAATTATTTAAAATCAGTTATTTATAATTTTCAGAACTATAATTTGACTACAGCCAAATTCATTGAGATATCACGCTCCCTGAATTCTGTTGATTGGGAATATGCCTTAGACAAAGCTCTATTGTCACAGGCCTACGACGTATTTCGAGACAACCTGGAAGAGGTAATTGAACAGTTCGTACCTATGAAGCCAGTAAAAAATGTGTCCAAACCAGCCTGGTATAACTCTAGGCTTATTAATATTAACAACAAGAAAACTAAGGCGTNGTTGATTGGGAATATGCCTTAGACAAAGCTCTATTGTCACAGGCCTACGACGTATTTCGAGACAACCTGGAAGAGGCAATTGAACNTCACGCTCCCTGAATTCTGTTGATTGGGAATATGCCTTAGACAAAGCTCTATTGTCACAGGCCTACGACGTATTTCGAGACAACCTGGAAGAGGTAATTGAACAGTTCGTACCTATGAAGCCAGTAAAAAATGTGTCCAAACCAGCCTGGTATAACTCTAGGCTTATTAATATTAACAACAAGAAAACTAAGGCGTCAAGCTGTATTGCAAATCGAGAGACAATTTTGAACTTTTTTAAGCCTACAGTAGTTTACAAAAAGAGTTTGACGCTCTGAATAAATTTTTATACCAGAGCTATATACTGAACATTGAGAGCGAAATCTGTATATAAATACGCCACAAGAAAATTTTGCAATCCCTTTTATGAAGGCACCGTTCGCTCGATTTCAATGAAACATACACCGATTTAGAGGAGATGACTTCCTCTAATCCAGAAATGTTAATCCCGATACATAGGGGGCGGGGCATCTGACATATAGACTAAAATGTGAAAATCACTATATCTCTAAAACGAATTATGCTGGGGAACTGAAACTTAGCACAGATGCATAGATTGTAAATACCCTACTTACGGTGAAAAATAGTACCGAAGAATAGTAGTACTAGGAAAGTGGGCGTGGCACTTCCCATACAAACTGAAATTCTCATATCGCTTATCTCTGGGACCGCCTAAGCTAACGTCTTGAAATTTCACACAGCA
This sequence comes from Rhagoletis zephyria, assembly GCF_001687245.7. Lineage (NCBI taxonomy): Eukaryota > Metazoa > Arthropoda > Insecta > Diptera > Tephritidae > Rhagoletis > Rhagoletis zephyria. The sequence continues at coordinate 195,099 of NW_016157713.1, read as the reverse complement.
ACATATGTTGCCAATAACGTACTTAGGGCGAAGAGTGGTAGATTTTGGAAAAGGGGCGTGGCACCACCCATACAAACAGAAATTCTCATATCGCTTATCTCTGAAATTGCTAATGATAACGTCCTGAAAATCGACACAGCCACATATGCTACCAATGCCGTACTTACGGCGAAAAGTGGTATATTTTAGAAAAGGGGGCGTGGCACCTCCCATACAACCTGATATTCTCATATCGCTCATTTCTGGAACCGCTTATGCTAACGTCCTGAAATTTGACACAGCCACATATGCTACCAATGCCGTACTTACGGCGAAAAGTGGTATATTTTAGAAAAGGGGGCGTGGCACCTCCCATACAACCTGATATTCTCATATCGCTCATTTCTGGAACCGCTTATGCTAACGTCCTGAAATTTGACACAGCCACATATGCTACAAATACTGTACTAACGGAGAAAATTGGTAGATTTTGGAAAAGGGGGCGTGGCACCTCCCATACAACCTGATATTCTCATATCGCTCATTTCTGGAACCGCTTATGCTAACGTCCTGAAATTTGACACAGCCACATATGCTACAAATACTGTACTAACGGAGAAAATTGGTAGATTTTGGAAAAGGGGGCGTGGCACCTCCCATACAACCTGATATTCTCATATCGCTCATTTCTGGAACCGCTTATGCTAACGTCCTGAAATTTGACACAGCCACATATGCTACAAATACTGTACTAACGGAGAAAATTGGTAGATTTTGGAAAAGGGGGCGTGGCACCTCCCATACAAACTGACGTTCTCATATTGTTTTCTTCTGGAACCGCTTATGCTAACGCCTTGAAATTTGACACAGCTATTTACGCTATCAATAACGTGCTTAAGGCGAAAAGCGGTAGATATTGAAAAAGGGGGCAAGGCACCTCCCATACAAGCTGAACTTCGCATTTCGCTTATCTATGTAACCGCTTATGCTAACGTTCTGAAATTTGACACAGCTGCATATGTTATCATTACCGACCTTATGGCGAAAGTTGGTGTGTATTCGAAAGGGAGATGAGGCACCTCGCATACTGAATGCTATTTCCATATCGCTTATATCTGGAGCCACTTATGATAGGTAAGGTAATGGAATTTGATACACCTACCATTACATTTAAAATGGCAAGAATCATTCAATTCGGAACCAGTTCCTACCAGATTTCTAAATCGGTGTGTTTGTCTTCCGTTAGGTCGCGCAGGGATTGAGATTAGAGACTAAAATACTAAATAAAGTCCCGATCCCGCCCATCCCGCCCACCCCGAAATTCAATTTTTAACTTCCGAACCAGCTCATCCCGACGTTTTTCAGAAATCTATCTCTAAAAAGATGCACATGTCTTTCAAATTAATTTTAAGTAAAAAATTTTATGAAAGATCTGGCATCCTCCAATTATTTTGTTTTGCTTTGCTTTTCGGTTTCGTCTCAATAAAACATAAAAAGTGCATATTTTATAAAAAATTTGTAAGGAAGATTTTCTGAATTTGCGGAAGTTGCGGTTTTATCGCAAGTATCGGGAATGGATTTTGATCCTGTTCTATCCGTTAAATTTTTACAGACTTTCCCGATACCGCCCATCTCGAATCAGTACCGCGGGTCCCTATATTCCGGGCCCATCTCTAATTGAGAGCTATCATTAAAATGTATGGTCAGATTTGCTTCATCTTTAGAACACATAATAGCAACATAAAATTTGGTGCAGTTCGGTAGCCCAAACATGTGATGCAAAAGTATTGGGCTTTAGGCCCAATCTCGACAAAAACCCGTGTAAAACCGCCGTTAGAGAAGGAAATATTATATTTTGTTTTGCACCTTCGAGGTACTTAACCTCCACCGATTTTGATGAAAAAAGNACACAGCTGCATATGTTATCATTACCGACCTTATGGCGAAAGTTGGTGTGTATTCGAAAGGGAGATGAGGCACCTCGCATACAGAATGCTATTTCCATATCGCTTATATCTGGAGCCACTTATGATAGGTAAGGTAATGGAATTTGATACACCTACCATTACATTTATAATGGCAAGAATCATTCAATTGGGAACCAGTTCCTACCAGATTTCTAAATCGGTGTGTTTGTCTTCCGTTAGGTCGCGCAGGGATTGAGATTAGAGACTAAAATACTAAATAAAGTCCCGATCCCGCCCATCCCGCCCACCCCGAAATTCAATTTTTAACTTCCGAACCAGCTCATCCCGACGTTTTTCAGAAATCTATCTCTAAAAAGATGCACATGTCTTTCAAATTAATTTTAAGTAAAAAATTTTATGAAAGATCTGGCATCCTCCAATTATTTTGTTTTGCTTTGCTTTTCGGTTTCGTCTCAATAAAACATAAAAAGTGCATATTTTATAAAAAATTTGTAAGGAAGATTTTCTGAATTTGCGGAAGTTGCGGTTTTATCGCAAGTATCGGGAATGGATTTTGATCCTGTTCTATCCGTTAAATTTTTACAGACTTTCCCGATACCGCCCATCTCGAATCAGTACCGCGGGTCCCTATATTCCGGGCCCATCTCTAATTGAGAGCTATCATTAAAATGTATGGTCAGATTTGCTTCATCTTTAGAACACATAATAGCAACATAAAATTTGGTGCAGTTCGGTAGCCCAAACATGTGATGCAAAAGTATTGGGCTTTAGGCCCAATCTCGACAAAAACCCGTGTAAAACCGCCGTTAGAGAAGGAAATATTATATTTTGTTTTGCACCTTCGAGGTACTTAACCTCCACCGATTTTGATGAAAAAAGGAGGAGTTTATGCAGATGTTGGCAATTTAGTTTTAACGTTCCAAGGGGCTCTCAGACCAATATAATCGAAAAAAGTATTTACAGTCTGGATTGGTATTGGTTTAACGTAATAGTAATTGAGGAGCCGTTAGGCATTTCATCTATACATACAAATACATACATATGCATATTTTTGTAAATGAAAATTGAGGTTCCTTTCTCGGTATAATTTCGACTAAGAAATTTGGTTTAAGTTTTCCTATAAATTTGCTATAAATTTTGGTGGTGGACTTCAAAATCGTCATAAGCATAAAGGAGTCAATATTGGTGATAAGCAAAATTTGAAAGTGTATGAAAAAATGTCGAATGTCGACAACTGGGCGATACTAGTAAGATTAAATAGTAAACGGTTTTGGCAGTTTATAAACATCAAAAAGAAAAACACCGGAAGTCCTGATCTAATGCATTATTTAGGTGAATCCTCGACGGAGGTTCCAACTATTTGTAACCTATGTTTCTCCTTCTTCCGCTCTGTTTATGTTCCTCAGTCTGAAACCGGAACAGTCAATAACTTACATAGCAGCACACTTTTGCTTAAAGGCTTACTGCTTTCAGCTGAAGAAGTTCTAGCTGGCCTTTTGGATTTTCCAAATGACCCAAATCCTGGAGAAGACGTTTCCCTCGNACACTTTTGCTTAAAGGCTTACTGCTTTCAGCTGAAGAAGTTCTAGCTGGCCTTTTGGATTTTCCAAATGACCCAAATCCTGGAGAAGCCGTTTCCCTCGTACTTTATTAAAGAACTGCGCTTCAGCGTTAGCTCTGCCTCTATCAATTATCTTTAACAAATCGTTATGGGAGTTCCTACATAATTGGAAAAAGTCCTTCATTTTACCTATTTATAAGTTTGGGAGCAAGTCGGACATATAAAATTATCGTCCGATCTGTAAAATTTTCAAGTATACCAAAACTTCTCGAAAAACTTGTTCATGATAGGATTGTTTTCCAGATTTCTGGGCTCATATCGCCTTATCAGCACGGATTCATTAACGATAGGTCCCCTTCTGCAAACTTGGCCTTATTTTCAAATTTTATTTTAAAACAATTCGAAATCGGTCAACAATGCGATGTAATTTTCACCGACTTCTCGAAAGCCTTTGATAAGGTGAGTCATAAAACACTACTAGGAAAGCTGGAATCAACTGGACTTCATGCTAGCACGCTTAAGTGGCTTGCATCTTATCTTGCTGATAGGACCCAATTCGTCCGCATAAATAACACTAAATCAGATGCGATTAAAGCCACTTCAAGGTGAGAAGAAAGGGGAAGAGTACAGATACGTCCCATTTAAAGAACCACGAACTTGAATTCAATAAAAGTTGACGATTCTGGAAGCAAATAGAAAACACAGAAAAGAATGCGAAAAAGTTGCTTTAAGACTTATCTGATTATCAACTCTTCCCGATATAAATTTGGCCTTAACCCTTTCGACCCGGATGGTACATATATGTACCACCAAAGTTTAAACATCCCTAAAACTTGTAATTTACATTTAATCACATTTGGAAATGTACCACGCCGTATGTTAGGAATTTCACCATCTGCCTGCACTCTACACATTCAGTTTTGCATCTCCTGTTATGCCCAGTTTCGTTTTATTTCTGGGGAGAGGGCCTCCCGTTAACGTTTTTGTACAGATTTCCTTGCGTTTGTGAAGATTTCTTAGTTTATTTAAATATATTATGGGAAAAAAAGCTGTTTCTAATTATTGCCTGTAAATACGGTGATAAAATTTTATTATAAACCTCTGTTTTCACAAATTCAAATATATGGTACATATATGCACCAGCAGTCTCCTTTGGTGGTACATATGCGTACCAGTAGTCCGGTGAACATAACTTAATTTTTTATCGATTTCATGCAAGATCAAGCCAACGATATGCCTCTAAATCCGGTAAGATGGTGTGATGCTGCAACAGGGTACACATATCGTTTTAACATTTATTCTGGAAAAGACCTTGAAGAAACCGCAGGAGCACTTGGAGAAAGAGAAGTAAGCAAACTGGTCAGCTAAATCGTAGAAAATGATATTACTTTGTGTTTTGATCGCTTTTTCACATCAGTTAATTTATTGCACTATATTCCTTATTCAGCTGTTGGTACTACATATAATGGGGAACAGAAAAAAAACGTACCTAAGTTTACGAGTAAGAAAATGCAACGAGGAGAAATAGAATTCAAAAGCGCATCTGCAGGCCTTTAATACGTAAAGCGGCAAGACAGGAAAGAGGTTTCATAATAAGAAATTGCCACGAACCAGGCATAATAATTATGAAAAAACTTTGAAAACAGGCAACAAATGCAAGTGCCATGTCCAAACTAAATACTATTTTATCGTCAAATTATGGAAGGTGTTGATTTAGTAAATCAAATGAGTGGCCTGCACGAATATGATCGAAAATCAGAAAAATAGTGGAACAAGGTCTTTTACCGTTTTATAGTGATGGCAGCCGTAAGCGCGTGGGTTATTTACAGTTAGCTAAGGAGGAATAAAATGCCTTTCAAATCATTTTTGGTGACCTTGGCCGAAACTCTGATAGAACAAAGTTCTAAAACTACAGCCTTACGCTCGTCAGTAGCACCAGGCCTAGCACGTCGTGTCGTGAGTCAGATACATATTTCTATTCAAAGCACCACAGAACAACGTTGCATAAAAGCAAACTCGAACAAAGATAATCTGCCAAATCAAAGTTCCTTTGTGCAAATTCTGTTTTGCACCATTTTATTATATTTTAGGAATTCCTCAGCAATTATTGTTAATTCTTTGACTGTTTATTATTACTAAATTTGTGCATTATTCAAATGCAAAATTAATGAATCGTTTTGTTTGGTTCTAAAAAAGATAAAACATTTGTAAGAATGTCCTAGAGGACGGTTGGTACAGATATGTACCACTTAACATCCCGGATGGTACAATGGTTTACCACCACCCTCCGAATCTGCCCCTTAGGCCACGCCCACTTTGACACCGAAGAACATGTATTTGTGGGGCAAATAACATATTGGACCCATAAATTGAAAGCTACCATTGATAGTAGAGTTCCGGGTCGAAAGGGTTAAAGAACAGTCATTTTCTACTATCGTTAGGATTGCATGTGGCGAGATTTGAACACGCGGTCTCGGTGTTTTAAGTCAACACCTCAATCTCTACGTGTAAAAATAATATATTGGCGCTTACAAAATATGTTACCGTTTGGCCGAGCTTCTCCTCCGATTAGTTGCGTCCCCCTTGATGTTGTGCCACAAAGGGCGTTTTTATGAGAAGCTGTTTTTCATGGCAGAAATACGCTCGGAGGTTTCTAATCACTTTTTCAGGTATTTTTTTTTTTGGGTTTTGGTATCGATATTTGCGATATCGAGTCTTTTTATTCCGATATTAATGGGTATCCGATATTTTTCCAGCGATACTTTAAATGAGTACCATATCGATACTTTCGGTTCGATATCGTGTCCCTAATCTTGTAAGAATGCTTTAATACTGTTCCATTAATGCATTTTTGTATGTATGAAACATTAATACAGCCATATGTATACAGCAGTAGTACAAGTGTATGGTGAGACTGTACACATACGCTCTGAGAAACCACGCATGTTAAATGGAAATGAACGTTCATTTATACTGGCATCAGCGTTGCCAGGTGGAAGTTTTTAACGCNTCTTCCATATGAAAACAAAGAATATGCGCAACCAGCGTTGCCAGGTTGACGTTTTTAACGTCATTTGGACGTTTTTTGTATCCTGTTGACGTTCGTACGTTTTTTGTGTAAAAAATTACGTTTTTAACTTCCCAGTAATTTTTCTCTGTTACTAAATCTTGTAAGTAGAACTAATTTTGAATTATTTTCTTAACAAATCTTTACAAGCATTTCTTCGCAGCACTTTTCTACAAAATATATTTATTCTTTGGACAGAGATGACTTAACTATGATGCAAACCAAACGTACGCGACTACTAAGGATCCCGCGTTCAAAGGCTGGTTTTGTAAACACTTGAGGTTAAGAGGCTTATTGCAATGTTTCCAATTGCACATTAAAAGCCAAATCAGGAAGAGCTGATCTATTGCAAGACGCATGCTCGCAAAAGCACCAAAAAAGCTGTAGCAGCACAAAATGTCAGAAAAAAGTAGGCGACTTTTTTAAGACTGCCTTGAAAATGTAATGATCGCAAACACGGCTGAAATATTGCTATGTTCCTTCTTACAGACCGTAATTTAGCATTTTCGACAACCGATTACCTAACCAAATGCTACAAGAAAAAGAATTATTAAAAATCAACGCGATTCTTTAGCAACTTAAAACTTACACATTATTACCTTAGAATTTAATAGGCTTGATAGTATACTCAAAAAAAATCCTTAAAATCTGAATATCTGAATAAAAAGGTGAAAATCTAGCTTTTGCAGATTTTTTATAATTTTTGCACAAAGTTTGAAATATGTATTTATATTTTGTTTGCTTTTTTGTAGGCTTTTATGGAAAAATAATAAACATTAAATAAACAATAACAGCGACAATCGATCAAAATGTTGATGACTTAATCAGCTGATCACTAGTGTATGTATAAATTGATTTTATATAACGATCTCAAAGCAGTTTACAATGAATTTTAAATATGCTCTGTCGAAATGATATTTATATACCTTACGTAAATGCTTATGTACCTTTGTATACAATAAAAGTTTAATAAGAGCAATTCTCTGTGCATACATTTGAAAAAGACGTTTTTGGGTAAGAAATGACGTTTTTTCAGACCAAAAGGGACGTTTTTTCATGCCGAAGAACTGGCAACACTGACTGGCATGTATACACAGCAGCAAGCTCATGCCACCAACAGCAATGTCGTACGCATAAAATTTCTACTGGGCAAACCTAAGTCAATCAGATACTACGTTTATACGACCGCATTATTTGCAAATAACAATTTGCAAAATGTTAAACTTTGCCGTATAAACGCAGAGTTAATTTTTTATTTGCAAATAACTAACTCACGCAAATAAGTATTGATTAGTGGTACTATTTGCAAATAAGCGCAAGACGCTGCCATTCTTAGGTTAATTTTCCTTTTCGATGGTCATCTTATTGCCTTTTTATAATCAAGACCTTGCCATTTTTAACTTTTTTTTCTTTTTCGATGGTCATATTATTGCCTTTTTATAATCAGGCAATATTAAAAAGGAATTTTTCACCATCGAATAAACAGTGAGTTAGGTATTTGCAAATTATTTTTATTTCCAAATATCTTGCGTATAAACGTAGTAAGCCATAAATGTTAATTGAGCATAGTGGTGTGTATATGTGGGCACAGGGTCGAATATGTGTAGTTCAATCAAACGTCAATGTTAAATAAGTGTAGGTGTCTGAGAATAAAAGTATGTGATCAAGCCTGTTTCGTCAAACGTCAACGTAAACAGCATGATGCCCAGTGAAAGTTCGGAGACTCCGGTAAAACAAAATCAAGAGTGTATGTGGGTGTGAATGTTTGCTCCGAACAGCGTTTTTTCCTTTTTGTTAACTTTCCCCTGTACACAAGAACATGTGTAAGTATGTATGTGCATAATAACGATTGGGTCAGTTAGTCTAACAAAGGGTATAAAATGATCTCAATGAGGATGAACGGGTCAGATGCGAATGTTACGGGGTGTCGTGTATTATAGCGAGTGCTTTAAGTGCAAAAAGCGAAGTGGTGTTATACTTAACAAAAAAGGAAATAGTTGTTTAAAATAAAAAAAAATATATTCAACAATTTATATTGAGCTCGAGGCCGTTTTGAATGAAAATTTTTATTGTGGAAAAGCAACAATAATTTGAAAAAATGGTAGAAGTGATAGATATTTCGGAAATCACCACATTTCCTCATCAGACTTCTTTCAGTAGGATTCGAACCGACGATCCCACTGACTCAGCCAGTTACCTATGCACCGTGCTAAGTACGCCTTGTAAATTATCGTTTGCTTTTTTCCACTATTTTCATTTTGTTATACCAACACAATCAAGCGCAGCTATTCCGCTGCAATTCACTTGATCATGTGGTTGTTGGTTTTGTTGGTTTGTGCTAATAATTCTATTTTTAGAATGCTTAACTTTTAGGTGTGCTCGTCCTTAAGTTATTTGTTTTTTGTTATTTTTTGGCCTTTTAACAATTATATTCAACAATTTTATAATGAGCTCGAGGCCATTTTTTAAATGAAAATTTATTGTGGAAAAGCAACAATAATTTGAAAAAATGGTAGAAGTGATAGCTATTTCGGAAATCACCACATTTCCTCATCAGACTTCTTTCAGTAGGATTCGAACCGACGATCCCACTGACTCAGCCAGTTGCCTATGCACCGTGCTAAGTACGCCTTGTAAATTATCGTTTGTTTTTTCCACCAAAGACCAAAAAAATAACAAAAACAAATAAAAAAAATATACAAAATTTGATTAATCGTATATGCTCTTCAATATATATAGAGTGATTTGTGCGCTTTTTTTTGACGGGACGTCACGGCATCGGTGATCGCAAAGCCGCAACATAGTGCTAATTTTGGACCGGGAGGTAAGTACTGCATAATATCTAGGATTCCTCAAATCTGCATGCATACATATAGCTGATTGGTAACACCGGCTTATGGTCACACGTAGACGAAAGGAAAATTATTAGGATCATCTCAAAGGCATAACTACGACGATAGACAATCCACCAAAAGTTTTTTTTGGCTGCAATTTAGTTTGGCATCCCCGGAGTTCCGCATTAAGGTAGCTATGGAACGGTAGAGGGAGTTCTTCTGATTGCAAATATGTATACTTTTAGCCGCAGCAGGCTTATAGTTTTTAAGTTATTTGTTGTTAAAGTTTGTAAATTGAACTAACCTCTCGGAGCTATTTCTCACAATAAACACTATATTTATGTACACACTTCGGCAAAATAGTTGCATTAAAACCCCGGCCTGAGATTTCCACTTCAATATACAATTCTTAATTAATTAATTAAGTAAAACGCGTTTATAAATATCTTCACAAACGTTTGCACATTTCATAAACAAGTAGAAATAACAATGGCTGACAGTAACAAAAAATGTATGCTACCATACGTTAAAAAAAAATACACCACAAATAAGTGCGTATAAGTGTACAATACGTATGTACATACATTGCTCTTATTAAAAATTTTAATATTAGGATCGATAGGGGTCTTACTCCTGATCATAACGGTATAATTTTTTTCGGGTGGAAATAATATTTACTGGTGTTATTGTAGTTCAAAGTACACTAATGTAGAAAACGTACTTCGATAATTTGATAAATAATGCGGCGCTTTTTCCATAAAAATCAATACGTCGATAAATAATGAAAATTTTTAATAAAAAATCGCGCGATTTTTTATTAAAAATTTTAGCCTTCGGCGTTTTTTCCATAAAAATCAATACTTCGATAAATGCGTGACTTTTTTTATATACTGGGGGTGTTTAACCCCATACCCTCCTTTACTACTAATTCAACGCTGAGCAGGAAAATGGGTACGATAAAAACTATTCTCTTTTATGGTTATTTTCTTAGATGTTGCAGCACTCTTCTAATGTCAGTGTGAAACCATGGTTGAATCACCAGTTCTGTATTCACAATGTGCGTATTCATATATAAGTGCGTNTTTTTAATAAAAAATCGCGCGATTTTTTATTAAAAATTTTAGCCTTCGGCGTTTTTTCCATAAAAATCAATACTTCGATAAATGCGTGACTTTTTTTATATACTGGGGGTGTTTAACCCCATACCCTCCTTTACTACTAATTCAACGCTGAGCAGGAAAATGGGTACGATAAAAACTATTCTCTTTTATGGTTATTTTCTTAGATGTTNTTTTTAATAAAAAATCGCGCGATTTTTTATTAAAAATTTTAGCCTTCGGCGTTTTTTTCCATAAAAATCAATACTTCGATAAATGCGTGACTTTTTTTTATATATTGGGGGTGTTTAACCCCATACCCTCCTTTACTACTAATTCAACGCTGAGCAGGAAAATGGGTACGATAAAAACTATTCTCTTTTATGGTTATTTTCTTAGATGTTGCAGCACTCTTCTAATGTCAGTGTGAAACCATGGTTGAATCACCAGTTCTGTATTCACAATGTGCGTATGCATATATAAGTGCGTGATAATTATAAAAACTTACTTAATTTACTAAAAATACATCATAAATGTAAAAAATATGTTTACATTTCATTGTGCGGGGTTTTAATGCAACTATTTTGCCGAAGTGTGTTCATAAATGTAGTGTTTATTGTGTGAAATAGCGCCGAGAGGTTAGTTCAATTTACAAACTTTTACAACAAATAACTTAAAAACTATAAGCCTCCTGCGGCTAAAAGTATATATATTTGCAATCAGGAGAACTCCCCCTAACCCCCCATTACCAACTTTTTTTTTGTACGCGGGGGATGCCAAACTAAAATTTTCCCGTTTTTTTCTTGTTTTGTAGGTCGCCTGTACATTTGTATTCCTCACCCGTGGGATGCCTGGAAATAGCTACCTACACACATACGCATCTTGCCACATAGTTGGGAGGCACTCGCACAAGTCGGACTCACCGTCGTGCGTAAACTCACGCCACCGATCATTCCCAGCAGTCCAAAGTTGTCGAAAACTATACAGTGCTGCCAAGTTTTTCCTTTTTAATACACTAGTCGAGTGGAACTTTTAGGCAATGACGTTAAATTTTCGATACGATTCGGCTCTCGAAAAACGACTTGCATTCGACACGACTCTCGCAATGAGGGTGATTATACATTTAAAAGTTCAGCTTGGGTTATGTTTTACTTACATATACTACGTTTATACACACGTATTATTTGCAAATAACAATTTGCAAAATGGTAAAATTTGCCGTATAAACGCTGAGTTAATTTTTTATTTGTAAATAACTAAATCACGCAAATAAGTATTGATTAGTGGTACTATTTGCAAATAAGCGCAAGGCGCCGCCATTCTTAGGTTTATTTTCTTTTTCGATTGTCATCTTATTGCCTTTTTATAATCAAGACGTTGCCATTTTTAACTTATTTTCTTTTTCGATCGTCATATTATTGATTTTTTATAATCAGGCAATATTAAAACAGAATTTTTCACCATCGAATAAACAGTGAGTTAGGTATTTCCAAATTATTTTTATTTGCAAATAGCTTACGTGTAAACGTAGTAATAGAATATTTGTTTACAANCCTTTTTAATACACTAGTCGAGTGGAACTTTTAGGCAATGACGTTAAATTTTCGATACGATTCGGCTCTCGAAAAACGACTTGCATTCGACACGACTCTCGCAATGAGGGTGATTATACATTTAAAAGTTCAGCTTGGGTTATGTTTTACTTACATATACTACGTTTATACACACGTATTATTTGCAAATAACAATTTGCAAAATGGTAAAATTTGCCGTATAAACGCTGAGTTAATTTTTTATTTGTAAATAACTAAATCACGCAAATAAGTATTGATTAGTGGTACTATTTGCAAATAAGCGCAAGGCGCCGCCATTCTTAGGTTTATTTTCTTTTTCGATTGTCATCTTATTGCCTTTTTATAATCAAGACGTTGCCATTTTTAACTTATTTTCTTTTTCGATCGTCATATTATTGATTTTTTATAATCAGGCAATATTAAAACAGAATTTTTCACCATCGAATAAACAGTGAGTTAGGTATTTCCAAATTATTTTTATTTGCAAATAGCTTACGTGTAAACGTAGTAATAGAATATTTGTTTACAAAGAAGCCACACTCATGCATCCTCTCGGAAATGCTACAAAAGTCATCAAATAAGAGCTGTGGAGTCAACAGCTGTGGAGTTTATGGTGGTTGGCCATCGTCTACAAATATACATATGCACTATGCATGGCTTTTTACAATGGCGAGTCCAAAAATTCACTTTGCTGCCCACCTTCCTTTTGGTATACATGAAATTGCAAACACTGTTAATACATCCATTTTCTCATGTGCTCAAAATCGTACTTATCTAAATGGCTACATGTCCAAAATTATTGCTACGTGTTCCCAATTAATCAATCTTTGTATATTCATTGATTCCTGCAAAATTGGGCCATGTAATAATAAAATTAACACATTTTTCTGCATTGTTTACATATTTTTATATTCGTTTTGGCATTTCTCTCTCGCAATTGCACCAAGATGACGTCACGCAAAAATTACGCTCAAAAATCCTCTCTCATTGGCGCAATCTTGTATTCTATCATTCTTGCCCTCTACGTATATAATCTTATACACTAGCACTTACCGTAGTCTCCCACATGCAGGCGCCTTCATCGTTGGAGAGTTCCGTAAGTGCTAGTGTATAGTCTCTCAATCGTGAGTGTATAAGATTATATACGTAGAGGGCACGATTGAGAGAATACTAAGGTTGCGCCGATCTCGGACCGCTATTCCTCTCTTAACGAGTTTGACAGAATCGTTGTTTGCATGACGTCACACTTGTGCAACTTGTTTACGTTTTCCTTGCAACATTTTTTCTTCTTCTTCCATTCTTGCTCACGTTTTGGCATTTCTCCCTCGCAATTGCACCAGTGTGACGTCACACAAAAATTATTCTCAAAAATCCTCTCTGATCGGCGCAATCTTTTATTCTATCATTCTTGCGTAGAGGGTAAAGCACGCACATACATATGTACATTCATTTGTATGCACGTAGATATGTATTTGCATGAGTATCTACATACGGTTGAATGCTAAGTGAGAAAACGAAGAGAATCTGTACATAGAGGCAGTAGGTTCAGGATTGCACCACAGTAGCGGCATTATTATTGTGTACGGGCTCGGTAGTGTAAGCACGAACATAGATCTACTTTGAAATTGAATAAACCACCCTTAGGTTAGTGTAGGAACCAAGAGTGAGATCAATAGTATAAAAAAAATAATAATAATAATAATAAGAATAATAATAATAATAATATATATATATATAACTAAAATTTTTGTTACTTTCGCCGTCGAAGTCAGTACGAATATAGGGACAGGTGTACTTAGGTAGGAAAAAGGCTCATTGAATAACTTACGAGGCACTTGAATTTAGTAATATTAAGGATTTATGAGTATTGTATTAGTAGTATAATTAATGAATTTTGAATAAATATTGTTGTTTTTTTGTTTGGCAAACAAAATAAAGAAAAATTATGTTCATGTCGTGAAATTAGAAAAGGAAATCTAAGGATGTGTGCTTAAATAAATTGGGTTGGTGTGGGTGTTGCACTAGAGCAATGGAGGGTAAATGGATGCTGCTGACTTATGGAGCCAATGACAGGGACATGACCGCTTAAGAAAACATACGGACTTTTGTCAGGATCAGGGGACTTTGCGATCGGTGGGAGTCACAGCAAGGTCCAAGGCTACGTCGTGTAGAAGGGGAGGGTTGACTCCACCTGACGGGACAGGCCTATCTCCTCTCTATCTTTCCGTCTATTATAAGCTTCATGCATTAATGTATTTCTCCATACACAGAGGCAGGAACTAAATAAGTGTTAACGTCGCTGAAGGTATGGCCAGAGGTAATTGACTGCCTTACGTGAAACAGTGTTACTTCTTTAATTATTCTTTGTCCATTAATATAGTTGAATGTTTTTTATTTTTTCTCAGTATACACACTTTGTTTTCTTAAAAAGGTATTTTATCTTATTTTATTTCATTTCATAACGAATATACTATAAAAATGCAAATTTTGTTTAGGAGAAAATGTTAAATTTTATATTTTTCCCCCATATGGGGATTCGATTCTTCCCGTTTTTCTTCTCGTTCTACTGAGCTAAGGCAGTGTCAAATCGAGCTATCACAACTGATACCACCTTGTATTATTGCATCATGCTCAAATGGTCTAACTCAGCAAATAAAAAAACTCTTATTTTGCCACAGTCGCATCTTCCGCTCACACTTCTAAGTATGCTGGCGTCCTTAGAAGGCAATCTGAAGATGAGACTGGCCACACCCCCATATTTACCAGTTGGGCACAAATATCCTGTGATGATAAATACGTAACTGATAAATGATGATACCCCCCTGACCCTACACGTCCGATAGAAAAGAGAGTAAGTATGATAGTGGAATGCAAGAAAAAAAACTACTGTGGAATGAAATGTGAAACGGTGTTAGTAAGAAAGTGACGGTAAAAAATGAAAATTAGTGGGCTATTGCGTTGGGCGCCATTGTTATGTAGCTGCATATTTGTACCCGGCGAAGCGGCATGCAGGCATTTTAAACCAAAAAAAAAAAAAAACGCGAGACCAAATATATGACTATCTACACGTGCATGTGCAAATGGCTACATATGCAAGTATACATATTAGAGGTATACGCCGACAGACTTTGCGGCGGCGGCGTGGTCAACTTCAAAAAGAAGGCGTGTCTGGAAACGCCGGCGCTATTGCCCATAAGGTAGATTCCAATGAGTCATGAGGCTTCTAATCTTATCATGTCATCAGATTATAATTCTATTTCATTCATTCATTGAATTCAAATATTGAGTGACTGCTGCTGATGGATGGGCGAACAGAAGAAAGTCTATATAGTATATACATTAGGTTTCTCATCGAAAATGCTTTTTTTTTGAAAATTTAAAGACCCTACCCCCTAATTTGATTAGTTTTTATGAGAAATATTATTGCCTATTTTTATAGATTTTTTAAAGGCCATTTAGAGGTCGCGGCTTCTCGATTTAAGTCAGAAAAAAACGATTTTCTAGATTTTTGAATGACTATTTTTGCTTGAATTTCAACGAATTTTTTAAATTTTGACCATCGATAATTTCCACAATTTGAAAATATGTAGTACTAACGTACAAAAGAACGATTTTCGATGGGCACCCTAATATACATACATCTCTATGTACTCTACAAATCCGTATGTACTATTTCAATTTTAAAAAAAGTTATTGGCGTAATTTATGTCGCTATAAATAAATTTTTGCAATAATCTTATCAACCGTTATGTTCAATTACGGAGTTCTTACGATTTTTTGCGGGTTATATATTGAAAATAAGGTTGCCCTACTTTTTTCCAAAAGTTTAACCCATCAACTCCCACCAGAACGGGCCTTCTTGACCCACTGTTTGAAAAATGGTTATAAATAGTTAAAATTTCCACTAATATATTAAGCGACAAATTTTTCTAAGGAGAACAGAATATATTGCAAAATAATAGTAATTTTTACAAAAAAGGGGGACTTTAACTCTGTGTAGAAAATATTGCGATGCGCGGGAGCAAAACCTTCCTGGGGTTTGACCACTACTTAGGAATACTAACGTAATTTTCACACAGCCACCTAGTTCTTGTATACGTCTGTGGGAACTTGCGAATGTAAAAATTAGCAAAAAAAGTGTTTGCTTTTTATTAAAATTCTGTTTAAAATATTTAAAGAAACACACAGGAAAATCAACTAGTCTTTGTTTTATCTCCATTAATTGAGGAGTTAGGTGCAATAAGGGCTCTTCTGTTAAAACTGCTTTCTGAGATGTTGGCGTTAAAGTTTTGATGTGTATAACTTTCTTGTTGATGTAGTATATAAAAAAGTAGTACTGTTGTAGTATTGAAAAAAATTTTCTGCTGCGGAAAATCGTCAGATTACCAGTATTCGACCCTAATTTAACTGTAATAAACGCTTTCGATCGAAAAACGTGTTACCTATGTTTTTTCCTGAGTTACGCTTTTTTTTTGAAATGTTCAGTGGCCCAAATTATGCAAAAAAAAACACATTTTAAAAATGTAATTTTCATTTCGTAAAATAGTGTTTTTATACGAGTAGTATTTAGTTCATTCAACCGATGTATTTCATACAACATGAAAATTTTGTACAAGATTCCTTAGGCGTCGAACGCCGCCGCCGCGCCGATTCTTTCGTAACTCCGAGGCGGCGTGTGAGAAATGACATAAAACGGCGGCGGCGGCGGCGTGGCCCGGCGGCGTATACGTCTAATACATATATACATACAAATGTATATGCACTAATATACATATGTATATACCTATGTGGGCTCAAATTGTAGCAATTCGAAAATTGAATGAAGTGAAAATCGGCTGAGTGAACAAAAATAAAAACATGAATTTTGTTTGGCCAATAGTGGCAGAAAAATAAAATGTGTACTGAATTCAAATTAATCTAAAAAAAAACCGAATTGCCCTACAAAAACCAATACCCGGGATATGTCTAAGCCAAGCAACAATAAGAATAATTAGGTATGTAAATATGTAAAAATTAACTAACTAAACGGAATCTAAAAGTAAAGGAATGTGGCTGAAGCAAATGATGAAAATAAAAAAATCAAACGAACTATAATTTAAGAGAAGCCAGGAATACTGGTATAGGTAATTTAAACATACGCAAAGTACTAAAACAATGCAAAAGAGTAGCCGTGTTAACGACGCTGCTGCTGATAAGCGGCGGAGGCGTAGCGCCTACCACTTATGCTCCCGCGGCGCTGCTCCTGTTGGCGTTGCTCCTCTTTGCGCTGTTACTGCTGATACTATTCTCCCTCGCTGTATCTAGCGAAACGTTGGTGTCCTTGACGCGGGGCTAGATCTTAAGTGGTGACATGCGGGCCCTTAGGGGTTTCCATGTCGGCATGAACTAACAGGGATGCTCCGCATGGGAACCTGTGTAGGACATGTGCTTACGCAGTTTCCGATGTGGAGATTACCGTACCAATGCGCCCAGGGGGGTTCCGCATTGCGGGGCTACGGGTGTCTCAATCCCGGGTACCCCAGTCAAAGGCTACCAGTCCGAGTCGGTGGAGACTCAACTGGCAGAAGAGTCTACGGCTTTCGAGAGTCATACCAAAGACTTTAAAAATGGTGCCACGGGGAACAGATGCCCCCGGAGTGTGTTCGTCGGCGAGACGAGCAAAACCGGTGACACAAGCAAGGCTTGCAAGACTGGCAAGGCAAGCACTGGCATGGCTTACACGACTAGAAAATAGTGAAAATAAGCTGGATGAAAGTGGTAATCGAAGGAAATGCTGAAACTGTTGTAAACTGATGGAAAATGCTGAAAAAGTTGTGTGCAAGTTGAGCAATTCGATCCGTTGCGAAAGCTCAGCGAGTGGTGTCACCTCTCCTGGATGTGGAGGGTGCCCACGAGCGAGGCGATTAGACTTGTGAGACGGAGTATGAATGTGAAGTGTAGTAGTCGTGTAAGTCGTTCTAGTGTGGGCTGAGTCAGTTAAGTGGGTCAGGGTGAGTTGAGCCAGCCGAGCAAATCTCGCCGGCGAGCATTACTCCGGTGTGTTCATGGGTACGGCCCCTTTGGGGAATATCGTGGTGGCTGTGGTTTAATACCTAAATGCGGGTAGAACCAGCAATGGTTCAATGTGGAGTTGCATTGCAACCGGATGTCGTGATCCAGAGAACGTCAGAGGTTTAGGTAGGCCTCGGCCCTACCAAGGTGATAAGTGTGTCCACCACATACTGCAAATTGGTACTGAAGTGCTTGCAGTTCAGGGCAGTGATTAATGCAAAAACTAATCCGTTGTGCCAAATGCGGGCACCGTGACTAAAGCCTTTTGGCAGGTAATCACGTAAAGCCTACATGCATCTCCCTCGATGTAACTGTACCTTAGACGGTCACAAGCCCGGTTTGAGAAAACAGGAGGGAAGACAGGGGGCTTTGGTATTTCCGGGTTCAATTTGGACTTGCATTTCAACCGGGTGCCGGGACCCAAAGAACGGCAGAGATTTTAGGTAGGTTTCGGCCTTACCAAGCAGGTAAGTGTGTCCACCACACACTGCCGATTGGAACTGAAGTGCTTGCATTTCAGGGCAGTGATTAAAGCAAAAATTAATCCGTTGTGCTAAGTGCGGGCACCGTGATGCTAAGCCTTTTGGCAGGAAATCACGATAAACCCCACACGCATCATCATCTCCCTCGCTGTAATGCTCCCTCAAAATTTCACTTCTGTTAGTGTCTACTGCCCAGTGGCTGTTGGCCTTCTCTGACTGTAATGTTCCGCACAGCTGCCGGTGATAACGTTGTTGTTGTCACTGACTAAGCTGTGCTAGGCAAGTTCTCCGTTGAAGACTTCTACCTTCTAGCCGTATACCGGTTATTTCAATAAAAGTGTGGGTGGTGATTTCTTCCCGGATGTATCTTTAAGGTGCGGTGAAGCTTTTGCACCGAGTACCGGTATATGTTGATGGTTATCTCGGTATATGCTTGTTATGTGCTGGTGGATATGTACCCTACAAGAATTGTGTGATGGAAACTAACACATTCTCATTTATCTTACTAACACATTTGCAAATTTTGCGTTGGTTGAAAAGAGACCACTATATAAGGCCATAAATCGGAGGAAGACGGAAGATCACATGTACACAAATGTTTATTGACGGTGTTTATCAGGTAGCTACCGATTCATCAGTCATGTCACTCCCACGTACTGCAGGGTATCTGTGGCGTTTGTAACGGCGCAGCGGTGAGTTCAGCGGATGCAGACGTCTCACAATTTTTGTGGAAAGATATTGATGGTGACTATTTCAAGTGGCCGGCAAGAGGAGGTCCTTTTATTCACATATACATGTGTAAGTGCAGGCGATCATGGTAATTTGCCTTTTGTCTACATACGTATATAAGCGTTTGGTATCCTGCAGGCATATATGCAAGTATGTAGATTTGGGGCATAATATTATGTGGGGCTTACCTCCAGTTTCAAAAATAGCACTACGTGCGGGGCTTTGCGGTCACCGGTACCGCGACAATCCGGTAAAACGGCACAACTTGGACTTAAAACGTTCGCCCTGCAAAATAACTTGACTATCACAACGTTAGCACCGTAAATTTTGTATCTGGCCCGTTCGCCGCCGCTTCATCCTAATTATATACTTATGTTCTTACATATGTACAAAGAAAACTCAAAAGAAAAACCGCTGCTGTTTGGAACAATCACACCTTGAATTGAATTCGCATTGAATTAGTCACACATATACATACACACCTACATAAACACCATTGTAAGTTTAATACGATAGTGTGCAGAAACGGGTCTGGTTTTTTATACATATTTTTTTAATTTGTTTTGAATTTTTAATTTATTTATTTTTGCTGAATTTTATTTACGTAGAATTAGTTTTCTGTTTTTTTAATCGCTTTACCGGGCTAAATATTTAGCGACGCTAGCAACCGTGTCAATACCGTCTGTTGGGTTGACTTTCCGATTAATTAGAGTGAATGGGCGTGCGTGAGCCAGAGGAGATAGCGTCAGGTGGATTAGGGCTGCTGAACCCAGATCGTGTAGTCACACGAAGTATATCTCGGGTATTAGAGAACCAAATCGTAGGTTCCCTATTCACGCAAATCGACACAGGTATCTCGTACCCGGTGGACTTCGTGCCGACTGACTCCTTTAATAGGTGCACATCTAGAGTCTTTGGAGTAGTAGGTAGTGGGGAAAATTGCTCTGCTATTCAGATTACCAAGGAGGTGACCACTAATACAACAAATAGTAGCCTTAGCTTTTCGCGCAAGCTGGAATAAATCCTTGAGATGTCGGAGCAAAACCAAGAGAATGTGCCATTTAGCGACTCTACAGCCGGAAGCTCAAAATCCGCATGTGGGGGCCTAGTTCACCTGCAATAAGTGTTGAGCAGCTGAGCCGAATGATGGCAATGATGGCACAACAAAATTACATGTTGGCTCAATGCATGAACGAGGTTCGCCACATGCGAGATAACGTGACGAGCTTAGGCGAACGAGTAGCTGGAGTGGAAACATCCACACACTCAGCACGACCTGGCATGGCATTCACACCAGAAGCTAGAGGGGATAGATCGACCACTACGGAAGGAGGCAGAGATGGAGAGGGGGCCCACGGGAGAACCTTTTCGCGTTCACTAGATGATTCCAGTGCCAGGAAAAGAATCGACTTGGATAAATGGCACATGAAATTCAACGGAACTGGAAAGGGGATTACTGTCGAAAGTTTTACTTTTAGGGTAGAGAAAATGCGAGACCAATACGGTATAACCCATCACCAGTTATTTACCGACTTTCATTGTCTGGTGACCGGTAACGCCTTGAATTGGTATTGGCAGGTCCTGGAGGATCATGCAGATGATGAAAGCTTCGGCTACTCTGAGCTTAGATCAGAACTGCTGAGCCACTTCAAGACGGCGGAATCAGACTACGAAATCATAAGAGAAATTATGGAGAGAAAGAAACAAGCCCTAGAATCTTTTGATGTGCATAATGTGACTTTCCG
Source organism: Rhagoletis zephyria (assembly GCF_001687245.7). Lineage (NCBI taxonomy): Eukaryota > Metazoa > Arthropoda > Insecta > Diptera > Tephritidae > Rhagoletis > Rhagoletis zephyria. The sequence goes on along the minus strand of NW_016157713.1, from coordinate 174,052 downwards.
CCTCCGTAAGAAAATTCCGGAGAAAGAGTTAGTTGGCATTATTAGGGACAACATTAAGCCGTATTTAGCCAATTTAACTTTTGCCTCCAAGATGGAATCGCTATTCGACCTCAAGAGTGAGCGCAGAAGGGCCGAAAAGGTGATGCAGGAAAATAGAAATAGGTCTAAGCATGTAAATGAGATAGACTTTCCAGATTCTACTATAGTACTCAAGGCCGAGGATAGTATAGTGGAATAAACAGGCAGGAATCAACGCGGCAAGCCACTACCACCCGTGTCTGTCCAGCATAATGTATCACAGTCAAATCGTCCTAGTGTGTTTTCGTCCACCATTGCGTCATTTTGTCCGTCCCCGTTCCACCTTATGTTGTGTTTCACTTGTGGCATGCCCGTTGATCATTTTATAAAGGATCCCGTAGAAGCCCAAAAATAAACTAGTTGTAAGTCATCGTTCCATGATATGGTTTGATTTTCATGTGGGGGTAACTCATCGTTTTGTGTATTTAAAGTAAGGGAAACTCGAAACTGGCCGAGGTAACCGGGGACTTAGGTCAGAGGAAGGAGCACCCGGGATAGGAAAACTTTGCAAAGGAAGATAGAATATGAAGCAGCACGTAGAAGAATATTTTGTGAGGAAAAATAGGAATGTTATGAAAATACAGAAGATGAGGGCAAAGAAGAACAATCTTAAAAGGATACGTTACAAGATTATTTCAACAATAGTCACTTTAAAGGGGGATAATAGATTTTTTGCGAAAACTAAAATAGGGGGATCGGAAGTATTAGCACTGTTAGACTCTGGAGCAGGAGCAAGTTGTTTAGGGGAAAATGCGAGCACCTAAAAGGCCAGGAAGACCTAATAATGCCAATTAAGGGTCAGAGCATTAGGATGGAAAATGGTGGGGAAACGTCGGTAACTGGTGTTGTTACACTCCCGGTAGAATGGGACGACATGACAAAAAATATGGAGTTTCTAATTGTGCCAGGTTTACAGCAAGAAGTTAAACCCCCCCTCAAGTCAAAGAATAATATTTCACTAATATGGGTCTAGAAAAAAGGCTCTTTAGAAGAAGGTATGCGTAATAAAGATTCAAAACACGAATTTTTAAAATCATATATTAAATTTTTCACTTTATTTATAAAACATTTTGATAACTTTAAACACATTAAATTTTTCTTTTTACTTATAAATCAATGAAATGAAGAATTTTAAAATTGTTCGTGGTTTTTTGAAAAATTCTTCTAGAACTTCGTCAACTGAAAAATGTATATCTTGTTTACTTCTTTTCATGCATGAAAAACTTCGTTCAGGTGTGGCTATTAAAACGGGCAAAAGTGCCAATATACGTAAGATCTTAAAAACATTCCCAAAAGATGTTCTATTAGCTACTTGTAATGCTTCGAGAGCAGTTCGAATATGTTTGTGTGAAACTCGTTTTTTCACATTTTTACCTTCAGAAGAAGGTTTTGTTGCGAGCAGTCGATTACTTTTTCATAGAAAGCAAACAATTCTTCAGTTTTTTTTCGTTAAAATCATACTTAGGAAAATTATTTAAAACTGATTTATGGTTTAGGAACCGGCTTTTCAAATGAGCAATATATGTATCAAGGAAGGGAATGTAAAAAGCAATGCGATAGTATGCCTCGGCGTCTCCGATTTTCACATTAAAGCAATTCTTTTGGCGACTGCTGTATGGAGGTACTTTGATTTCTGTACCTAGGTTGGTGCATACTTCTTCTACGTGTTCGAAAAGCAAATGAAAGTTTTTTCTGCATCTTGTCGCATTTCTTCAAATTTCTTTAAAGCGTCGTCGGCTAAGCTCATTGCTTCTGCAAGATCTTCATCAGGTACTTGTAATTGCCGGCTAGCAAAGCAACAACAATTTATAAAAAAGCAAATGCTTGGCTGTTGTCGCTGTGCTAACAGTTTTTCAAACCCTGATAATTTCTATAGATATTCGCATGATACAAATAATTTTTACGGTATTTTCTACGTTAGAGCCGTTGCCGTGAAACTTATGGATACATATACTTATACACAAAAATTGTTCGTTTAAAGTAATTATAATAAGGGGCAAAATTTCCCGCAAAGCCCCCCCACCCCCCATCAGAAAATTCTGGATCCGCCGCTGAATGGTGTATTAAATATAGTGTTTTCTAGTGGAATTGGATCCAAAATCCAAAATTAAAAAAGAAGAGACATTTTCAATGGTATTTTGAGGGTTAAGTTATTGTTGTTGTAACTTCTCTATAGTTTTCCTATATTATATGATCATTTATCTTCACGATTAAAAAAAATTTCATGCAATTATGTTTGAATTTGAATTTGAATTGAATTTTGATTTTGAAAAAAAACTCGTGTTTTGCTTATAGTGCGACGCCTCTAGCGATTTTGTACCACAACTTTAAGTTATCGATGCAAATTTTTTTAATCCCCCCCGCATGCTGCATCATACGAGCTATACCGAAAGCTGGGCGCCTTGAGAGACGGGGATTGCGAGGTGGAGGCAGCAAGCGATCGATTACAACTTCTACGAAATAAGATTTTGAAAGAGCTGAAGTTAGCCCATGAGAGAAGCGAGAAGGTTTATAACACGAGGAGTAGGGATGTTAAGTTTCAAATTGGACAAGTGTATCGCCGAAATTTTAAGCAAAGCTCACAAGTAGAAAATTTCAACGCCAAGTTAGCGCCAAAGCAAGTTAAATGTATAGTATTAAAGGCTACATGCAATTCCATGTATGAGCTTGGCAATAGTAGTGGGAAAAAGATCGGNCTTTAAAGCGTCGTCGGCTAAGCTCATTGCTTCTGCAAGATCTTCATCAGGTACTTGTAATTGCCGGCTAGCAAAGCAACAACAATTTATAAAAAAGCAAATGCTTGGCTGTTGTCGCTGTGTCAACAGTTTTTCAAACCCTGATAATTTCTATAGATATTCGCATGATACAAATAATTTTTACGGTATTTTCTACGTTAGAGCCGTTGCCGTGAAACTTATGGATACATATACTTATACACAAAAATTGTTCGTTTAAAGTAATTATAATAAGGGGCAAAATTTCCCGCAAAGCCCCCCCACCCCCCATCAGAAAATTCTGGATCCGCCGCTGAATGGTGTATTAAATATAGTGTTTTCTAGTGGAATGGGAGCCAAAATCCAAAATTAAAAAAGAAGAGACATTTTCAATGGTATTTTGAGGGTTAAGTTATTGTTGTTGTAACTTCTCTATAGTTTTCCTATATTATATGATCATTTATCTTCACGATTAAAAAAAATTTCATGCAATTATGTTTGAATTTGAATTTGAATTTGAATTGAATTTTGATTTTGAAAAAAAACTCGTGTTTTGCTTATAGTGCGACGCCTCTAGCGATTTTGTACCACAACTTTAAGTTATCGATGCAAATTTTTTTAATCCCCCCCGCATGCTGCATCATACGAGCTATACCGAAAGCTGGGCGCCTTGAGAGACGGGGATTGCGAGGTGGAGGCAGCAAGCGATCGATTACAACTTCTACGAAATAAGATTTTGAAAGAGCTGAAGTTAGCCCATGAGAGAAGCGAGAAGGTTTATAACACGAGGAGTAGGGATGTTAAGTTTCAAATTGGACAAGTGTATCGCCGAAATTTTAAGCAAAGCTCACAAGTAGAAAATTTCAACGCCAAGTTAGCGCCAAAGCAAGTTAAATGTATAGTATTAAAGGCTACATGCAATTCCATGTATGAGCTTGGCAATAGTAGTGGGAAAAAGATCGGCATATACCTCGCTAAAGATATTTTTGCTAGGTAAATTTTTGTTCCATGTGTGAAGTTACTTGGTAACCCTTGACGACGAGGCATGCTTGCAATAGTGTGGCAGCATTAGGTAGTCGGTAGAGGTGGGTAATGGCACGATTTTTTGTGTGTTGACACAGTGGCATACGCACACCATGAGGTGTTAAGACACTGTGTTGGCACAATTGTGTTATTGCTAACTATCGAAAGTGGATCAAGAAACTCCATAACTCTTCGCTCGAATTTGCTATTTCCTTATGTTTTGCGATTATTGGCTGCGAGAACACTTATCACAGCAGAGTGCCCAATTTGTGCTTTCATATTGTGCCAAGTGTGCTATCGTTTAATCGAAAAGTGTACCTGTGCGTGCGGCACATCGATGAGTGTTAGCACAGTAACACAGCACTGTGCTGTATTACACATCACTAGTAGTCGGTAAATGTGAGCGAAGGAGACTGGTCGTGTGCTGAAGCAAANACATCGATGAGTGTTAGCACAGTAACACAGCACTGTGCTGTATTACACATCACTAGTAGTCGGTAAATGTGAGCGAAGGAGACTGGTCGTGTGCCGAAGCAAACGCGAATATTTGCTCATCAGTCAATTTAATTACTTTTTCTATTTCTTAAACTAATTACTTAAATAAACCCAAATCTATTGAATACAACTTAATCGTTGTGAATACATGAGTTTTGATTTGTATTTAAAACGGCCATCCCGACAGAGTCAGAGTGGAATTGGAACTCCATAAAATTTGTGGAGACGCCTACAAGTAAAAGACGAGATATACATATCTACGAAGGTGTATATGTGTATTTCCTAAGCAAAGGAGCAGACAATTTTTGCAAAGCGCAAACGGCACGGACAGCAAACGGCGCAACGAANAATAAACCCAAATCTATTGAATACAACTTAATCGTTGTGAATACATGAGTTTTGATTTGTATTTAAAACGGCCATCCCGACAGAGTCAGAGTGGAATTGGAACTCCATAAAATTTGTGGAGACGCCTACAAGTAAAAGACGAGATATACATATCTACGAAGGTGTATATGTGTATTTCCTAAGCAAAGGAGCAGACACTTTTTGCAAAGCGCAAACGGCACGGACAGCAAACGGCGCAACGAGCAATTTTTGGAAGAAGTCTCAACAGTGCGACGGTGAAATACACAACGATACACACACACAGAAATACAGCACAAACGTTCAAAATACATACGTACAAACATCAGAAGTCTACCACGCAAACGTGCACGAATTTGCAAAACGGCGTAATGTGAGGTTTAATCAGCTGGTGGCCCATGAAAGGAAGTGTAGACAGCTTTTACGAGTAATCAGCATTGATTTTATTTGAAAGTATTCTCGTTTTATACAAAATTTCTTACACTAATTTACACTAATACTTATAAACTACAAGCATTTACATAATATGCAAAGTCATCATATTTCTTCATAGTTATTTCGACTGTTGACAAACCGACACTGTCGATTAGTCACGTGAGTTGGTCAATGCGACGGCTTGAGTAATAATGATGACAAATGTAAACAGATATACAGTATATTTTCTTAGCTGCCCATACTTCTTTGCAAGAAAAACTTGTGCGCTTAACCGAAAAAAGCACTTAAGCGAATTTTCTTTACTACTTCAATGAGAAAGGTATCCGAATCCCTATGAAACCAAATAAAGGAGGAGCACTTACCAAGTAGAAATTACTGCAAGATAAATTTTTTCCGAATGGTATCTAATTATCTAAATACCTACATAAAATAATTGCCGTTTTCGTGGTTCTGCGAGATGAGCAAAATAAATAATAGCTTGTAAAATTAGGGTAAGTGTAGAGCCAGTGCAGGTAAACGTAATACTTTCTTTGATAATTGATAATAGTTGCAAATTTTTAAGGCAGGTATCGCTAATGTGCAGGTATGTTGAATGCAAGTATCGGAGCAGTTTCATTATAAATGTTAAAATAATGCCGCTGATACGCATTTTGGGGTAGGTATCTTAACCTTCGAAAGACACACTGGGGTGTAAGACACCCCACACAATGTTTACTGGGTTGTGGTTTGTTTACTTCTAATATGTGGAAATATACCGTTACCTGTATTTTAGCAACTCCATTTTCACCATTCGAATTCATACAATTTTAAATTTATTTTATCTAAATATTTCCAGCGTAATATATGCAAAAAAGCTTAAGCTGTGTGTTTTAAAAGCAACCTTTCCATTGGGGTGCAATTTACCCCAGTGTGTCGTTCACGTCAAATAAAAAAGGTGTGTCCTCCGAAGGTTAAATGTGCACTTAAGCACAAAGGCAGCAAAGCAAAATATACTGTATATATGACGTTGAACTCCCGCTGAGTTCATTAGAATTTATTTGGGTCATAATGGCTTAGCTGTGTGCGGTCGATATTTAGTGTAATACAACACCTTCCTCCTTAAGAATAGATATATACGATTGCAGTCAATTGTATATATCTATTAGAAAGACTTAATGACCTACTTAAGGTTTGCTTGAGTTTACAAAATTTTAATTGCTTTTCGGCTCTTATTGCAATTATTGCATAAAGAGTTTGTTGTGTGGGTTTTTATCTGTTTACCTTTGTTTCACATGTGTCTTTATTGTGCTGACTTTGCCTTTTTTTTT
>NW_016157713.1:148342-166357 GCF_001687245.7 Rhagoletis zephyria | reverse complement strand
CTCTTCCAAGTTGATCTAAAATATCGTCAATTCTTGGAAGTGGGAATTTGTCTGCTGCTAATTTTTTATTTACCTGTCTGTAGTCAACCACTAATCTCCATCTTTTTTCGGTTGTCCCTGGAAGTGATTTTTTAGGGACTAGTAAGATTGGGCTATTGTAGTCTGATATGGAGGGTTCTATTATGTCATCTTCGATTAACTTATGTTTGCTTATTTCTCCTTTTTGTGTTTGAGGCAATCTATAATTTTTTATGTAAACAGGAGTGTCATCCTTCATGTATAATTTTTGTTTGTAAAAGTTATTAGAGGAAATTGGTTCTGTTTCTAGTGCAAATATGTCTATGAATTCTGTGCATAATGTTGTTAGCTGAGAGTTAGCAAATTTTGGAAAGTTTTTGGTTAATCTTTTTAATTTTTCTGTATCATTGCACTTTTTATTGTGTGTGGTTGTTTCAATTAGTGTGTAGTCATCTAGATTTTCAGTATTAATCTTGTAATTTTGAATAGTTTTGTTTGTATGTGTTGTGTTGATGATTCTAACGAAAGTTTGATCCTTATTTGTGATTGTGTTTGCTATGAAAATGCCTTCAGATAGTTGTTGATGCGGTATGAAGATGTTTTTGTTATCGGTGTTTACTTTAACTTGCCAAATGACTTCGGACCTAGCAGGGATCGTAATTGTATTGACAGACAGACAATTTGTTAGGTGCATTGTTATTGATTGGGGAAAATCATATGGTCTTAGGATTAATTTATCTTCTGTTTTTCCGTAATCTAAAATACAATTGTATTTCTTTATGAAATCTAGTCCTATTATTCCATCGCATGGTATTGGAAAGTCGTCTTCTACGACATGGAATTTGTGGTAAATTAGAAGGTCATCACCTTTTAAATCCGCTTTAACTGTGCCTAATGTGCTGGTTATACCCTGACCAATGCCCTTTAAATCAGTAATTTGCTCTGTATTTATTTTATGATTATTACTAACTTGATATTTTTTAATAATGGAGATGTCTGCTCCTGTGTCTATTAAGAAATTTGAAATTGAATTATTTAATGATGTCCTTGTAGATATATAGCTGTTTAGATGTAGATTTAGTACGCATATTTTCCTATCTACTGATTTTGAAGTGGAGTTTCCTGGTTTTCCGTCTGGGTGCAGCTGCGCACGTTACGGGTCTGGTTATAAGGTCTATTGCCGTTTTGGGTTTGTGATCCTCTCTGGGTATTATTATTATTATTAGACCTAGAGTTATTGTTGTATCTTGGTTGTGGTCTAAATCTCCTACCTTGGTAACTTCCATAGTTGTTACTTCGGTAACCTCCACGGAAATTACTCCGGTACTGACTTTGTTGTCGTAAATTCAAAATTGTGTTTGAGCTGCCCGTTATTTCGGTACAGCTGTTGGTAAATTTGGAGATTGCGTCGTTCATTGTTGTGAACGTTCCCGCTTGCATGATCATTTTGACCTTGTCATTGGAGCAGTTTTTACACATAGCTTTGACTGCTGCTTGTGTTGAATATCTCGTTGCTAAGTCTGGATTAAGTCCATCCGAGATATAAGCTCCTTCTAATGATCTGGTGATTTTTTCTATTTCGGCGGTGTACTGATTTGCAGTTTTGCTGCGTTGTTGGATGTTCAGAAGTTTTGCTGTTAAAACTTCTACTGATTCACCCTTTATTGCAGTTTTTAGTTTTGCTTTTATTTGTGCTATTGTGCTTTCATTACTAATGAAGTTTCTTGCCGTGCCTTTTAGCTTGGTTTTTATCATGGTTATTGCTAAGGCTTCGTGGGCATCTTTGATTTGATCAAGTATATCAAGGGCGTCTAGGAAACTGTGTAAATTCTCCGGCTTACCATCAAACTCTGGTAGTACTGATGAAGCAGTTTTAATAAATTCAACTACTGTTTGTGGCATTGTAACGTTTATATTAAGGCTGTCTAATGGCTTATTTTCTTCCACTGAAGGAGTCTGACTCGGAGAAGGTGATGGAGTCCGGTACTGGGCCGGTTCTGATAAAATTAAATTAAAATCAACCTGGAGTTTCTCCTCTACTGTGGTTGGTATTGTTATTTCTATATTGTGTCTAGCTAAAGAGGATACCAATTTATCTCGTACGGCGAAGAAAAATTGGTGGGCTTCTTTCCAGTGTTCTTTGGTAAGTATACGGTTTGTCGTATGGATCACCTGTCTTATTCTTTTTAGAGCTTCTAAAATTATGTTCAAATGCTTTACTATTGTTTCTATTTTTATAGTAGCATTTTTATTTATGCATTTGTACGACTTACTAGCTTTTGTTTTTTCTTCAGATAATGCGTCGTATATTTCTTGCCATTGATTCATTTCTTGGTATATAGAATTTTTGCTTAGACGCGTTGGTGTACATCGTTCAATTGTCTCAATTTATTCTTTATATAGTTTTTTATTAAAATAACAATAACGACAATTAAAAATGTAGTTACGCATGCAAAAATAGTGAACCATTTATTTGAAAGTTCTTCCTTATTTTCTATATTAAGGTGTGGTTCGTATCTAACCAGTTTATTTTCGTGGTTTTTCTCTGCCACATTTTCCTTACCTACTTCGTATCCTGCTATTCCTATTAGGATGCCGTTTAATGGGATTTTCCAACATGCCATTTTCTAAATAATAACTTTAATTTTTTTTCTTTTATTTTTATTTATTTATTGACAAAAAACATTCCAATTTACTCGATATTAATTTTATTTTCTGTTTCTTAATTCTTTTATTTTTTTTCTTTAATTCTATCCTATCTGCTGTATTAGTAGTCAAGTTTAGTAGCCTAAAGGTTTCAGCTATTTCCTTCTTTTTTTTAAATTGTCTACCTGCTCGTTTCCTTTTTTTTTTAATTTTTATTGGGGTGGGTATTTTAGGAATATCTTCATTTTTATTGAGCTTATTCCGTCGCCGATACTCTTCTATGGTAATCGGTGTCGGACCTGGCTTATATTTTTACGGTTTTTAAGAAATTTTTATAAATTCTTTTATAGCGTCTTCGCATTTTTTAAATATCCTATGGGACTCTCCTTCGGTAGTGATTTCTTGCATTAGAGAGCGAAAAATAAAAATTTCTGCTCTTGGTTAAGCGCCGTGAGGCTGCCCAACTTAATCTGACATTAGTTGAGAGTCGTGAGGCTGCGCAATTTAAATTATTAATTATACTTATAGATAGTGGCTGCCAGTCATGCTGCCAGTCAATATGCCGCTGCCAGTCAATATTCCACCCTTTTTATGCTGTGTTGCCGCAGGATCGCATAAAGGTTAGCAGGATTGTCACCCTGCCGCTGCCAGTCAATATTCCACCCTTTTTATGCTGTGTTGCCGCAGGATCGCATAAAGATCCGCAGGATCGTCACCAGGATCGTAATAAGTATTAATTTTGTTGGTTGTTTTGGAAATAATTCCTATTTGACGTTTGTCGATATTTATTCATTTCAAAGTATATGTTTGCAGGATCGCCCTTTTATGCGCCAAGTTTGGTCTTTTAGCGGTTTTGCTATAAGCAAATTTTTCGCTAGCTAATTACCAAACTGGCAGGATCGCCATGTGAGGTGTAATCAGCTGGTGGCCCATGAAATGAAGTGTAGACAGCTTTTACGAGTAATCAGCATTGATTTTTTTTGAAAGTATTCTCTTTTTATACAAAATTTCTTACACTAATTTACACTAATACTTATAAACTACAAGCATTTACATAGTATGCAAAGTCAGCATATTTCTTCATAGTTATTTCGACTGTTGACAAACCGACACTGTCGATTAGTCACGTGAGTTGGTCAAGCGACGGCTTGAGTAATAATGATGACAAATGTAAACAGATATATATGACGTGGAACTCCCGCTGAGTTCATTAGAATTTATTTGGGTCATAATGGCTTAGCTGTGTGCGGTCGATATTTAGTGTAATACTACAGTAATACAGAATTGGGTGAACCCAAGTGTAGCAACGGCAAAGCAAACGACTCAGCGGCGCCAAGCTACAAAAACAACGAAACAGCAAAGTAAGCTACAACGTTCAGTAGCTAGCGCAGCAACCAAGTGCAACGAAAATCCACCCTTAAAAAGTGTGTGATACAAGAAGTGAAGCAAGTAAGCGCAAAGCTTACGAGCAAAGTAAACCAAAGGCAAAAGCCGATACGGTGGAGAAAAATTCGGTGTGATTCATTCAATGTTTAAGAGTGAATACGTAAACACGACCGAGAAGGGAAATTTTAAGATGCTGAAGCTAACTGCGCTAAAAGTTGCTCAACTAAACGAATTATTGCGAGCTAATGGTGCAACAACGACTGGGACTAAGGCCCACAAAGTTGCGAANGGTGTGATTCATTCAATGTTTAAGAGTGAATACGTAAACACGACCGAGAAAGGAAATTTTAAGATGCTGAAGCTAACTGCGCTAAAAGTTGTTCAACTAAACGAATTACTGCGAGCTAATGGTGCAACAACGACTGGGACCAAGGCCCACAAAGTTGCGACGCTACAGGAATGACTTGGAACTGATGAAATCGATTCATCCGAGCTAGAAGAAACTGCTACTACAGATGAGCTGCAAACGCAAATCGACGGGCTGAAAGTAGTGATGGCGAATTTGACGGCAGCGATCAGCGCAATGAATATAGAAGTGCAAACCAGTCGCAACGAACAAACGCCTGTAAGTAATGAAAATGAAATACAACTAACGTCTCCCGTTGTAATTCAAGAGCCAGCAAATGTGCTATATGCACAACGACAACCAACTATGATGAATCAAGATATGGTCGGAATTTCGCCTGATCCGGTTAAAGGAACTATAACGTCAGGACAGTTCATCATGAAAATTGAAGAACTAAAGCAAAACTACAAATGGCCTGAGGTAATGGTGTTGGTGGCTATACAACACAAATTGAAAGGCATGGCAAAGCTATGGCTAGATGCGCAACCAGTGCATAGCAGCTGGTCGGATTTCGTGCAGGCATTTTATGTCGATTTTCCGACTGGGTACTATACGGCTGAAGTACACAAAACGATGGCTAAACGAAAACACAAATTCAATGAAGACTACGTTGAGTTTTACTATGCTATGGTAACGATGGGACGACAAGGTGCGGTGGATGATTTGTCGATTATCACACATATTATCAGCGGGCTAAATGATAATTCATTATCAAAGACATTGGCAGCAATACGGTTTAAATCAAGCAGCGAATTATTGACAGCGTTAAAAAATTTAAAAGCGACAAACAACCCAGTAGTAATGAGTATGGGTACAACTCCTACCCAGCAGGTTACAAAGGTGGACAGCAAGGTCAACGCAAGACTCCAGGGCAAATTAAATGTTACAATTGTAACGAGATTGGACACATAGCGGCCAAGTGTTCACAACCATAACGCAAACCGCGGAGTACCTCATGTTCGAAGGTAGGTCACATCGCGAAAGATTGCAACAAGTCTACTTATGGAGCTTGCGGACGAAGGTACACGCAATGAGACTACGCCAGTAATGAAAATAATTGAAGTAGAGGGCAAGCGGTTCAACGCATTTATTGACACCGGTAGTGGATGTTCATTCATCAGGAAAACTGCAGCAAATAGTATGCAGGCAATTAGTGTGCAAAAACGATTTATTGGTTTTGGCGGGTGCAAGGTGGAAGCATCTGAGAAAGTCGAAGACAACACCGTGATGGACAAGGTGCAACGGCAGGCGACCTTGTATATTGTTGAAGACCAATTACTACCTTATGACGTTTTATTGGGTCGCGATGTACTACAAGAGTATGGCTTTCGTATAGTTGTAGACGACGGGGTCTACCAAATCAACGAAGGCGAAGACAACTTCAACATATCTAAAGACTTATGCATTTAAGAGCGAGGTAAGGTGCTGGAACTTTTACTAAAGTACAAGTCTTGTTTTGCAGAAGACATATGTGATATTGGGCGGTGCAAAGGCATCGAGATTTCAATTCAGGTCACGGCAGATAAGCCAATTGTAGGGAAGCGATACCAGGTCCCGTTCGCGCAGAGGTCAACGTTAACAGACATACTGCGTAAGTTACTAGACTGTGGTATCATAAGGTCTAGCAATTCACCACATGCAGCATCAGTTTTATTGGTGAAGAAGAGCAACGGGGAAAGTCGCATGTGCGTCGACTTCCGCACCCTAAACGAAGTGACCGTGAAGAAGAATTACATCATGCCAGTGGTGGAAGAGCAGCTTTCACGCTTAGCCGGAAACAAGTATTACACCACTTTGGACATGACGTCGGGCTATTATCAGGTTCCATTAGCAGAAGAGTCTAAGCAATACACGGCGTTTCTGACGTCTAATTTCTTGGACATATCATCAATCGCGACGGTATAAGACCCGGTGAGCACAAGACGAAGGTCATAGAAGAGTTTCCTACTCCTTCGACGGCAACGGCAGTGCGTCAGTTTTTGGGGAACACCGGATACTTCGGAAAATTTGTGAAGAACTACGGGGTAATGGCACGACCGTTAACGCTATTGCTTCGTAGGAATAATATTTTCGAATGGAACGATGTGCAGAAAAATGCGTTTGAGGCATTAAAAGAGGCTATTACTACTAAACCTGTTTTAGTCATGTACGATGCGGCGAAATCACACGAGGTACACACAAATGCCAGTGCTGAGGGGTTGTCTGGTATGTTAATGCAACGAGAAAACGACGATTTGAAACCGGTATTTTACTTAAGCAGGCAATGCAGTGATGCAGAATGTAACTATGCCAGCCATGAATTGGAGGTCCTGGCTATAGTTGAAGCACTACAACGGTATAGAATGTATTTGATGGGAAAACATTTTAGAGTGGTAACGGATTGTAATACGGTGGCATCTACAAAGGCAACGACTCCGTTATTGCCACGCATAGCTCGATGGTGGCTCAAACTGCAAGAGTTTGATTTCGAGTGTGTGCATCGGTCGGCAACGAAGAACGCATTGGCAGATGGGCTGAGCAGATGTCCAACTCTTCCACCAACTGAGCCGACAACGGTTGCTGATGAAGTATATGCATTGACTAGTGTTTGCAACGTAAGTGTACGCAACGACAAGATGAAAAGCTGAAGCAGATTATAGGCATAATCAACGGCAAAGAAGGTGAATAACTCTGTGAGAGGGGAGACCAGTATGTTTGCATGTATGTATATAAAAAAATATTTATTGGACCAAAAAGTAGTGGGTAGGCACTGTGGCCAATGGTAATCAACTATTACCACCTCCGCATGGTTGTAAGCCATGCAGAGTCCGCAGAATGCTCCGGAAGCAGTGTCCGGAGGATGCATCCGACTAGGCCGAGCATACTTTGAAGTGCCATCTTATTGAGACTGAAGAAAGTTCAATTACTTGGCAGTTGAGAAGTGCATGTGCAAAAATTTCATAAATTTAATGAAGGAAATTTTTGCACATGCAGCAGTACATAACATGCATTTAGGCGCCTGGTGTTAGCAGTCGCGTCTAAACAGAAGGAGTGAATGCAAACCAGATCAGAGACGATTATGTTGTTCAAGGATATCGACTTTACCGCAAAATAGGTAGTGACAAGAGTCTGGTGGTTCCTCAAGGCGTGTGGTGGCGCATAACACGAGATGTCATGACGAAGCAGGTCATTTCGGCGTGGACAAGACATTGGAGCGTTTGGCAAAAGATTTTTGGTTTGCTCGGATGCGACCGTACGTGAAGACATACATTGCATCTTGTCCAGATTGTTGTTTCAACAAGGTCAGAGGCGGTAAACGAGAAGCACAGCTACATGTTAGGGAAGTGGTACCTATTCCCTTCAGGATCATTCGTCTAGACCATCTGGGACCATTCGTGCGAAGTAAGCATGGTAAATGTTACATTTTAGTCATCGTGTGTGCGTTTACAAAATATGTCGTGCTGAAGGCGTTAAGCAATACAAAGACTACACCGGTCTTAAATGTACTGAAATACTGCATGACTATATATGGGCGGCCACAGTGTGTGGTTACTGACAGAGGAACGGCGTTTACCTCAACAGAATTCGAGAAATTTATGGCGGACTACGAGATTCGGCACGTGAAAACAGCAGTGCATAGCCCAAGGGCAAATGGCCAGGCGGAACGCATCAACCGGACTGTGTTCGCATCACTCAAATGCAGCGCAAAGAACGAGAGCTCTACCCCAGCTTCAGTGATGTTTGAATTCGCAGAGCAACGCAATGACTAAGCAGAGTCCAAAAAGCCTAGTGTTCAATTATAAATTGAAAGATGTGACAACGAACCGACTCATACAAGCGGTTCAAAACGAAGACGAGGTGCAGGAAAGCTGTGACGACTTCCGAACGAAAGCCGTAGGCGAACGAATACAGCAAGAGCAGCGTAAATGAAAGCAGCGATTTGATGCGCGGCATCGAACACCAAAGCCGTATGACGAAGGTGATTTGGTGGTTATAAGTCAAGTACCTTCTCCTACAGGATCATCGCACAAGTTAGAACCGGCGTATAAAGGACCATATGTGGTTACTAAAGTCCTTCCACATGATCGTTACTTGGTTGAAGACTTGTCCGACAGGCAGAATACACGCAAAAGGTACTCCGGACTGTTTACCAACGATAATATGAAACCTTGGTGCTCCATTGGGTTGGCAGAATCCGATGAAGCTAATCTAAGTTATGATGACGGCGACGTAGATGATGAAGTCGAAACTGATAATGACGCGAAATCGTCCGGGAGAGACGATCCATCAGGAACGGCCGAACTGTAACGTTTCTTGGTAACCCTTGACGACGAGGCATGCTTGCAATAGTGTGGCAGCATTAGGTAGTCGGTAAATGTGAGCGAAGGAGACTGGTCGTGTGCTGAAGCAACCGCGAATATTTGCTCATCAGTCAATTTAATTACTTTTTCTATTTCTTAAACTAATTACTTAAATAAACCTAAATCTATTGAATACAACTTAATCGTTGTGAATACATGAGTTTTGATTTGTATTTAAAACGGCCATCCCGACACATGTAGTTCTGTGTCAAGTGTTGGGTGTTTAGTGG
Organism: Rhagoletis zephyria; assembly: GCF_001687245.7. NCBI lineage: Eukaryota > Metazoa > Arthropoda > Insecta > Diptera > Tephritidae > Rhagoletis > Rhagoletis zephyria. The sequence goes on along the minus strand of NW_016157713.1, from coordinate 157,331 downwards.
TCGGCCAGATGTTTTATGTTTCTATGTTATTTATTCGTTTATTTTGGTAATTATTTATTTATTTAGTTTTATAATTGACTATATTTGTGTGATTATTTAATTATTGACTACTACTTGACTACGAATCTATAATCTCTGTGATATTTTAATTATTTATTTATTTTTATTATTTGTTAATGTTATTAATTTTAAACTTATTTGGTTTCCTATCTTGACCATATATTATAATTGATTATCTATTTATTTATTTAATCTATTGTGATATTTTTTATATATATTCCAATACTTATGCATATTTCCATCTGTGATATTTTTTTTATCTATTTATTGACCTAGGCTGCCCTGTGATATAGAATTAAGCATTACGTATGTGTATAGATTTAGCAGTAGCCCAGTGATACTGTCTTTAGTTGTAGATATACATAAGTGTGTGCTCACCTAAAACCCAACATAAACGAACTAGATTGATAAGAAACGCGATAGAAGCCCGGCTGTGAGTCGTGGGTCGAGGCCACACGTTAGGCGGGAACAAGACCTTGCAACCAGCCGCGTTAGGAATTTTACGGATACGCTCCATGATGCAGGCACCATCGATGGGTCCGAGCCTGTAGCGCCAGCTGGATGCCAGATACGACCGTATATGCGTGTGTGCGTGCGTGGGAAGTGGACTTAACATAGGTCGATCAGACATCAGNACCATCGACGGGTCCGAGCCTGTAGCGCCAGCTGTTTGCCAGATACGACCGTATATGCGTGTGTGCGTGCGTGGGGAGTGGACTTAACATAGGTCGATCAGACATCAGTGTTAACTAAGTGTGTTTGTGTGTAATTGTGGGTACAGGATCGAACATAGGTAGTCCAATCAAACGGCTATGTTAACTGAGTTTAACTGTGTGAGCGTATGAGCATTGGAGCGAACATAGCTGATCAAACATCAACTTTAATTACATAATGCCCAGTGAAAGTTCGGTCGGCCCAGTAAAACGAAGTTAAGAATGTGTGTGATTGATTGTTCCAAACAGCGGTTTTTCGTTTCAGTTGTCTTTGTACATATGTAAGAACATAAGTACCCCTCCAGTACTGCTGGAGTCAATCGCTACTTTTGAACCGCTACTGCACCGACTCCTAGGTAAGTAGCTACTCTATTAACCCGGTCGGAAGTCGGAAGCAGAATAGCGAAAAACTACGACAGAGGGCGCCCATAAATTACGCAAGTGACTACTTTAGTAGGTAGTGCAGAGAGAGCAGATGGTGACTACCGCCTAGGACATTGCCGGTCGGTAATTGACGCTGTTTATCAGGTAGCTACCGATTCATCAGTCACTCCCACGTACTGCAGGGACATAATTAGGATGAACCCAGCTAGCCTGGCCAAAGGGTATAAAAGGACCCAGACGGCGGCGAACGTGTCAGATTCAAAACTTACGGTGCTAACGTTGTGATCGTCAAGTTATTTTGCAGTGCGAACGTTTTAAGTCCAAGTTGTGCTTATAAAAAAAGGGGTGTGTTAAAGTGTGTATATTATATACCGCATTCCGAGTTAATAGTGGTAACTGTGCCATTTTACCGGATTGTCGCGGTACCGGTGACCGCAAAGCACCGCACGTAGTGCTATTTTTGGAACTGGAGGTAAGCCGCACATAATATCATGCCCCAAATCTACATACTTGCATATATGCCTGCAGGATACCAAATGCTTATATACGTATGTAGACAAAAGGCAAATTACCATGATAGGGACGAATAAGCAACGACTGCCCAATACAATTTGCTAAGTAAGAGTTGTTTTTCCCTTTCAGGTCGCCTGCACTTACACATGTATATGTGAATAAAAGGACCTCCACTCGCCGGCCACTTGAAATAGTCACCATCGATATCTTGCCACAAAAATTGTGAGACGTCTGCATCCGCTGAACTCACCGCTGCGCCGTTACAAACGCCACAGATAGTTACAAACGCGCTAGCACATATACATACACACATACCAACCATAGATACATATCTACCAGCACATAACAAGCATATACCGAGATAACCATCATCATACACCTGTACTCGGTGCAAAAGCTTCACCGCGCCTTAAAGATACATCGGGGAAGAAATCACCACCCACACTTTTATTGAAATAACCGGTATACGGCTAGAAGGTAAAAGTCTTCAACGGAGAACTGACCTAGCACAGCTTAGTCAGTGACAACAACAACGTCATCACCGGCAGCTGTGCGGAACATTACAGTCAGAGAAGGCCAACAGTCACTGGGCAGTAGACGCTACCAGAAGTGAAATTTTGAGGGAGCATTACAGCGAGGGAGAATAGTATCAGCAGTAACAGCGCAAAGAGGAGCTACGCCAACAGGAGCAGCGCCGCGGGAGCATAAGTGGTAGGCGCTACGCCTCCGCCGCTGATCAGCAGCAGCGCCGTTAGCACGGCCACTCTTTTGCATTTTAGTTCTTTTCTTATGTTTAAATTGCCTATACCAGTATTCCTAGCTGTCCTTAAATTAGCCTTTATAGTTCGTTAGATTTTTTGATGTGTATACATCTTCTTGGTTTCGGTAGGGGTAAAATTTGCGAAGCTGTAACGCATAGCCCAGCAGAAAATTTCGAAGGGCTCTCATGTGTATTTCAGCAACAATTTTTTTATTTTCATTAGAGGCACCCTGTGTTTACTTGCAATTGCAAATGGATGCATTCATTTAAGCATTTGCAGAATAAGAGGAAATGCGGTACAAACGATTATTACTTCCGGTTATGCAAACTCCGCGCATGCAATCGGCTTTGGTCCTATATGGATACATACTTAAATTTGTGTGTACTTACATTTGTTGCAAGTGGTTTTGATATTCCTAGCATGGTTTTAGGCATAGGTTTAGGTAGTCTATTGATAAAAAGGCAAGGCCAAAATTAAAAAATTACTGAAATCATTTAAACTGGGACCGTTGATAACTGATGAACATACATGAATATATGTGTATATACAGTGACGGGCAAAACTGTAACATGGTGTAACACTTTTTACTTCAGCCATCGCTATCTTTCCAATTTCTAACGACTTTCATACTTTTGTTGTATATTCTTGTTGGTACATCCCTACTCCCTCTCTTATAATGATTTGAAGTCAATACAACAACAATAAAAAAACCAGCAGACAAAAATGTAAGTTAAGGCAGATGTTACAGTTTTGCACTCATATATTTTTAAGAACTTTTTAACGATTTTCACGAAAAAAAAAGAACTACTAACAAAATGTTCAGTACTCTTTTGCTTGTTTCAGTTCCTGGATGCGATTTGGCATACCTACGGTGACCATCCGTCCTTTATTTCAAAGGACAGTCCTTTATTTTAACCCCCTGTCCTTTATAATTTTTTTCAAAATAAAGGACGCGTTTTGTCCTTTATTTATTAAACTGTCCTTTAAATCAGCTCTGCATTTTTCAGAGGTAAATTTTTCATATTCATATTTTTCATAAAATGTTCCTTATAAAATATCTTCACCAGTTTGTTTCGCACCCCACTTTAGGGTTTTTATTTAATAGGTAATCTTTGCACAATATATAAAGCACAGGGAAAGTTGTGCCCAGGTTCGTGTTGCACGCTGAGTTTCCAGTTCCACTGAAAGAGAACAATAAACCCCCTGCTGCACAGTGGTCTAAACTGGCATTAAGTGTTCGTAATTCACCTTCATTTTTTTCACTTAATTTGATAATTTTTTTTATTAAAGCTTATAATATTTGCAAGAGACCAGTTGAGCCTGATTTGTGAATTTTTTTATGTGATTATATTAATTTTTTAGTGCAAAATGCTGAAGAAGTGGCAATTTTGAAGAAAATGGAGAATACATTAGTTAATAAATGTTACACAACAAAGACTAGTTAAAAACAATTGCATGGTTCCCCAAAATTAAAAAATTACAAAAAAAATGTTTGAAATGTTATAAAAAAAGGTTCACAAAAATAATTTTTTTTTTGGTTTTTAGTAAAAATTGGTTGAAAAATGAAGACTGCAGTGAATTATGAACATTAAATTCCAATTTTGAACCTCTGTGTGCTGACTTCGGTAAATGTATTTTGACAGCAAAGGATGACGAAGTCCTTGAAAAGGATTTGGCTTCATTTTCCGGAATCGGTTAATTAACTGGTAAATATTTGATTTAAATTACGATATGGGTAAGGTACTTTTATCATACAAATTGTATGTACGTATTCCCAAATAATTTTTAAAAAATTGTCCTTTATTTTACATTGGTTAATATGGTCACCGTAGGCATACCTTATTTGTATCTTAGTAAAAATTCGGGAGGTATATCCTTAGTTTGCTTTCACAGCTCATGTCCGCGGATTGTGGAGGTCATTTCAAATTAGCAAATTTTTGCTTTATTATCCAGGCTTTGCGAAATTGTGCAGTGTGTTTTGAGTGATTTTTCAGCAGAAACTCTCATTTTTTCGACTACACTGAGGGAAAAAAATATTAAAATCAAATAGAAAAGTAATTGATCTTACTATAAACGTCAACGAAAGTACTGTATTTTGGTAAATATTCAATTCAATTACGCGCATATTAAAATGACCGCGTTCGTACTGAAAAAGCATCTATGAAGTGAATAATAAAGAAAAAAACTAAAAAAAAAATAATAATTTGCATTTTGCCTGCAGTGGAATTCGAACCCGACCATCTCCGGATATCAACAACTTGTGGCAAGCATCTTTGCGCACTCAGCTACACCCATAAATTTGCTTTCAAATGATGAATATCCATCAACACCACAGCACGCGATTTGTACGGATAAATATGTATGTACTATGTATGTACATATGTGTGTGTTGTCACGGCTCTCAGAACGGCGCTCTACATGCTTGGGGTGCGTATGTACACTTACATCAAGAATGATAGAATATTTCTCAATTTCTATTTCTCTCAATCGTGCACTTACATATACATACTCAGATGTGAACAGTCAAATACGTGCGTAATAAATTTTGTATGAAAATATTATTTTCAAATACGAACATTTTTAAACGATAATCAAATATAAAGTATTCATTTTTACTATGCATTATTTCCCTCAGTGTACATCTTGCAAATTTTGTTGAAATATGAACAGCTACTGTTCCTTGCGCATAATACGTACTAACGGACAAACAAAATTTTTAAAATACAACCCAAACTATTATTGACCGACCACTGTGATTCTCAGTTTTCCTTACATGATGCGCATGGGTTTAATTTGGGTCTTTGATCCAATACCATGACCGGCCATCTGATTGAAAGCGATGAATTTAGTCTCGTCAGACCAAAAAACCTTCAATTGAAACTTAAAAATATGTTTTTTATTGCATTCTGAACGGCCTAGCATATCCAATAGGGAACAGTTCGGTTTTCGTGCGATGCAGCGAAATGCTGCCACACTCGCACATGTATTATGATCAAATTTGCTTTTTTCTTCTTTATGATGCCTTTGCGCTCAATTTGGCAATTCTTCGCCTCGCTGTCTATTGATTTGCATTAAAGTATACTACCTTAAGCGCTTCTGTAATAGTGGCTGCATCGCTACTTGCTTCTAAGTTCACAAGATATCGTACCGTAATATTTATTGACTTCCTTTGTCCTTGGGAACACTTTAGGCTATATTTTTTCTCAGTCTTAACATTTTCAAGTAGAAAATTCCAAAGTTTGTTGCCACTTTTCGTGCGGTCCCGCCTTGCCGCAGTAAATCTATTATTTACATTTATGGTTCCTGATTAACTATGTTATTTACTGGTGATCTCTTCTTCAATAAATTACAATATAGAAAAAAGTCATCTGACTTCCAACTAAGTAAGAGATAACTGTCAAATGCAAAACTGAGAGTGAGTGCAAAACTGTAACATCTGCCTTAGTTTACATTTTTGTCTGCTGTTGTTGTTGTTGTATTGACTTCAAATCGTTATGAGAGAGGGAGTAGGGATATACCAACAAGAATATACAATAAAAGGATGAAAGTCGTTAGAACTTGGAAATTTAGCGGTGGCTAAAATAAAAAGTGTTACACCATGTTACAGTTTTGCTCGCCACTGTACATATGTATGGATGATATAATAGCGCTCTGATCTAATACTTTTCGTGTAAAATCCTGTAAAAGTTTCAAAAAGAAAAATCACTCTCTGAAGTGAGAGTGTAAGTAACAGTAAAAAGTACGGGAACAAAAAAGCATCCTGTAAAATCTTGCAAATTCATTCTCTTCACAACTCTTCAAAAATCGATCTCATTGACATGGTTTTGGAGTACGGGATAATTTTTCCTGTAACTTCCTGCAAGTTCGAGTAAAAGCCTTTAAGTTCATTGAGTACTAGATCAGAGCTAATACGAGATTGCACAAAGAGAAGACGACAGTAAGACGAAATGCCAAACAAGTGAATTTAGCTTCCCCTTTTGCAAACGAAAAATGGTATGTTATATGTATTCATGACTTTAACGTAAACCTGGCGACAGATGAAGCAGAATGAAAGATCATATTCCTAAAAGAAAAACTAAATTTAAGAATATTTATATTCAAATAGAAAAGCTGAAACTACAAGTTCAAAACCAGTAATTTAAGCGTTGTTTTCGAGATATTTTAACGTCCTTGAGTCACAAGTATATACAAGTATCATATTTTATCAATCATACCGATAACTTCATGTAAAAGAATTAAAAACGAAAATGAATAAAAAAAATCAATCAGCAAAATGAATAAAATTAAGTGAAATTAATGTTTAATTTCTTTATGCATTTAGCTGAATCGCCTAATAATAGGTTTACATATAAAAAGATTATCCTCATTTTCGAGCTTAACTCCCTAAGAAAGAGGGATTAGCCATACAAAATTATAATAAAACTATCTCAGATCAAACCGATAACTTTTTGGTGTCCAACCTAGTTTTATCGATTATACTTGCGAAGGAAAGGAGAAATGTCAAATGTAAAAGTAAACAAAAATCGACGCTAGCAAGGAAAAGAGGTTTGTAAAGGTATTTTTAATATAATATTAAGTTAAAATATATTTATACAGTATAATATGTGTAGCAGAAAAAGGTGACCAGGGTGGCATAGAGAAGAAGCTTAACTTTTCCTCGAGTTGTAAGAATAACAAGCACAACCAATTTAATAGCTAACGAGCTTTGATTGAGATTATTACCCCTATTCTGCAACTCTTTCGTATTCGGATTTTGCAACGAATCGTAGAAATAGTATGCTGCAATCCGAATCGTATCTTCGAACTTTCGAAATTCGTAACAATGGCATGCCTAAAAACGAACGAGCAAGCTTTTTTGCGTAATTTTGTACGAAAACAATTCTGTGTCGGAGGAGAAATAAAAGATGTATATTGATATGTGTTTGCAAGAAATATTGGTGGTGCTCATTTAAACAGATACAACTGCCTTTCGCATATATGTACGTATATTTTTATCCACTGCTTTATATAAACGAGCAAAAAAAATCTTTGCTGCCCCTTATCGATAAACTTGGGTCCGGTTAGTTATCTTTACAATGATTTTCGGTTGTTGTGTCCAAACTAGAGATGGGCACGGGCCTAAATTTTCAGGCCCTAGGGCAAAATAAACTTTCAAAAACACGCACGAGCCCGCACGTTAAGAATCTTAGTGATGCCCGGGCGGGCCCGGCCCGGCACGACGGGACACGTCCCAGCCCGGAAATAAAGAGCCAACTTTTATTGTATGTATACATATGTACTTATTTTTAATTTGGTGTTTATGTATGTACATTTACATAAGCGAATCAATTTTTCACATCGAAGATTTTTATAATATATTTTCGGGGAAGTAAAAAAAGTGGAAGGTATTTTATGTACATATATGTAAACAAAACTACTAAGTATCTTATTTTCTCTATCGGTTTCTGGGCCCGTGCCCATCTCTAGTACAAACGCATAATCCAAATAAAACTTTAACATACACGTGTAATGTGAAGGATTCACATTTTATTTAGGATAAATGTTTCAAATTTCCTACCACTAGCTTATTAATAAACTCGGTTTGCACTATGTACTTTTTTGCAAATTTCGACGTGGGTTCTGCGCAAAAATACTGTAGACGGCGTAGCCGGAGTGATATGCACAAGAAATGTTGTATACTTTTGACACGCGGAAACCCCTCTTCCCCGCAACACAGAAAGGAGAATTCTACTTAGTAAGGTAAGTACTTAGGTTATAACCCCTAAGCGCGGCCGAAGGCAGAAGCGAGCGCAACAGCTGGAGGACCTAACAAAGTGCATGTTTTCAATGGCTTGGAAGAAGCTGTTAATGCATTAACTGCATTGAGAACCAGGCTTGAGGCATAGGAGGAGTTCTGGCTTGTGGTTCAACAATTCGACCAGAAGCTGGCGTAGATGCGCCCATGGTTACTATGCCCGACAACTCCATTGGCATAGCGCCCTCTTACTCCGCTGCTATTATTGCAGATACATAAAAATCCATCATTTTCCTCAAAATGTGTAAAATTAACCAATTTTACAATAAACAAGCACATGATGAGTGTTTTTTTAATTCCTTTCCACTTTGTTTTCCTTCATTCAGCTATCTTCGAAAAACAACTGATAGCTGGCAATGCTGCACATGTTTCCGCAAGGGTTGCAGCATGTGGATTTTTTCGTTTTAGAATAAGGGGGTATATTTATAAGAAAATGTACTTTAATGCTTTGCCGTACGCATATGTTTACACATCAAATTTCATTAGTACCTAGTACTCACACCTTTTTTTATTTTCGTCATTTGCTTCAGCCACATTCCTTTACTTTTAGATTCCGTTTAGTTAGTTAATTTTTACATATTTACATACCTAATTTTTCTTATTGTTGCTTGGCTTAGACATATCCCGCGTATTGGTTTTTGTAGAACAATTCGGGTGATTTTTAGATTAATTTGAATTCAGTACACATTTTACTATTGGCCATACAAAATTCGTGTTTTTATTTTTGTTCACTCAGCTGATTTTCACTTCATTCAATTTTCGAA
>NW_016157713.1:123115-143689 GCF_001687245.7 Rhagoletis zephyria | reverse complement strand
GAGTAGAAGGTCGCCAATTTGAGCATATTTTATCAATAAATGAATAAATTTTTCTTCAAACAACTCATGTATATCTTATTTCACGTGAATCCATCCTTCACACAAAATATTGATAGATATAGCCCTTGTTATAGACTCTAGTCCGAATTCCGGTAAGTAACACAAAATAATGTCAGGAGCAGGTAATAATGTACCTTTGTACTATTTAGCATGTCATTTGGCGGTAACAAGAGCAAATTCAATTTAAATCTATTAAATACATTCTAGCGTGTCTCAGTCCTTTACCCACAAAAGCGGCTATAACTTTTTTTTCTATTCAAAACAGTAAGTGTGGCACCTTTCTGAAATCTTTATTAAATGAGCAATTTTTTTATGTAATGTAAAGTTATAGCTCAGTACATTTTTTTTCACCCGAGATAGTCAAAGTTGGGGATGAAAATATCAAAAACTTAAAAATCGCAATATAGTCCTAATTTTATAATGGCTCCTTAATATATTTTAACCACATTGCATTTGAGTATGGAGAAGCAACTATCTGAAAGTATGTTACATAAAAAATTTACTAAGTATAGCCTTTTTTGTAGATGCAGTTAAATAAAATACATGAAAAGGCACGATTTTTCTTTAATTCAAACAAATTTAAATATTTCAAAAACGGTGACACTTTTACCTGAAAATTTTTTGTTTATCAGAGAGCTCACCACCCCACCTGCCTTCTCCTCAAGTTTGGCACGTTACTTCTGGGACACCCTGTATATACCCTCGTATAAGCACCTGCCATTGATATGTCTGCATACCAGGGCCGTAGCCAGGATTTTTTTTCGGGGTGGGTTCTGGCAAAATTTTTTTTTTCACTTTTATTTCAACATATTTTGATTAAAAGAAAAATACTGATAAAAATAAAATATTTCACACAAACAACAAAAAATATAATCGATAATCGCGTGAGGCTATTGCCTGAAAATTTTAAAATGTACTTAGCGGCATTGTGCCACTATTACCCTGTTTATACCGACACATAAAGCGCTTTGACCCAGTTCGCTGTGATTCAAAACGGAAGCATAAACCAACTTTCAATACGCTCAGAAATTCAAAAGTATGTTGACTCGAATTTGTTTTCAAATCGCTTTTTTATTTCTCACATCGTTTAGAAAACAGGTATAAACACATCACTCATTTGACGCGAAGTGAAAAAAGGCTGGTTTTCTTTACACAGCCCGTTTTAAATTTGAATTATTATTATAACAAATTTGAATTGTTGTTCGCTTCCATTTCGGTTAACCGCGCAAATTAATTATTTAAGAAATATCGAATAAAAATAACAAAATTTTGTTTACTTTTCACTACGGTTTCTGCAAGTGCGCTTTAACGACACCGGTATAAATGCTTGAAAGAAATATGTGTTGAGTCAAATCAGTTTTTTGTTAATACGGTTCTTGCATTGGTATAAACAAGGTATATGATAACACGGCCGAGTAATCATAGCCAACTTATGTACAGTAGACTGCATCACTGCCCATACAAAAAAAGCGGTACTGTTTTCCCACTGGAATTATAAAATCTATGTATTATATTTTAAGACTTCCACCAAAATATCTCGCAAAAATATTAAGATTTACGATCTGAAAATACCTCCAAAAATTTAGTTCTTTTATTAATAAACAGTTTTTTTATATTTTTTGAAAAAATTACCTCAGATGACTGAGTAGTTTAAGCTTAAAAAGTTTTCATAAATATATAAAAAAAAATTTCTACGGAATCATAATAATGAGATGTTTGATGCTGTTTTTGCACTTTTCTCAAAGACTGGTTTAAGAAAAACTTAAATAACTCGGCCAAAACCTTACCATTTAGACTTATGAGGCATCATTTTCTCACCCTTTTAATTTCTTTGCGAATAAGCTCACTCAAAATATGAAAAAGGCAGGTAAGATAAACGAGTGTCATTCCATGTTGAATTAAGATGTGTTGGTATTGAATAAAAAAAAATTGGGACGTGAATGAGTTTTTTTGCAAAGAAACAAAAAGGGTGAGAAAATGATACCTGTGATACCTTATAAGTCTATATCGGTAAAGTTTTGGAGCAGGTTTTCACGTTTTTCTTAAACAAATCTTGAAAAAAAGTTAAAAAACAGCATCAAAAATCTCATTATTATGATTCCGTTGATACAATTTTTTAATATTTTTATGTACACTGCCGGAACATAGTATTGGCACTGCATTTTTTCACAATATATGCAAAAATTTGTATTCTTATATTTTCCCGCCAATTTTGTTTAAAAGTACGGTTCATTCAAAAACAAAAAACATAAAAATATAATTCCTAAACTTTATGCAAAACTCGCGAAAATTCAGCAAATTATCATCAAAATTTTTAACTTTTTAATCAGATGAGTATGCAGTTTTGCAGCCCAGTAAATTCTAGCAAAAAAATGCAATTTCGGAGTTAGTCAAAAATCGCGTTGATTTTTGAGAATTTTTTTGTTAAAGGTGTTTTTGCATTTTTTCCATATAAAGTATTTTCGAAAAATATTTTTTTGTATGGAAGAGACTACGTGAAAAAAAATTACCAAAACTCAGCGGTAACTCCTAGCTACTTAAACTTGCACTTTATAAAATTGATTGGGCTACAAATCTGCTTACTTAAAAAAATTCTAATAAATCTGATTAAAAACTTGAAAATTTTCATGAAAATTTTCTGAATTTTCACGAGTTTTGCACAAAGTTTAGGAATTATAATTTTATGTTTTTGTTGTAGAATGAACCATATTTTTATACGAAATTAGCGGAAAAATATTAGAATAAAATTTTGTTGCATATATTGAGAAAAATTTACTGTGCCAATACTTTGTTCCGGCAGTGTAGATTTTTTAGGCTTACATTTTTTTGTCATCTTAGGGGATTTTTTCCAAAAAATCCTTTAAGAAACTATTTTGACTACAAAAAGAAAAATTTCCCTTTTTTTTGTACCAATAGCCGAATATAAAAATGTACCAATCTGTACAAATGGACCAATCGAGTGCCACTGCCTTAAAAATGTATGCAATTAAAAAATAATAATTCAACAAATTCTCGTAAAAACTTCGAGTTTTTCAATTAGATTCTGAGTATGCAGTTTTGTAGCCCATTGATTTCTAGTAAATAGAATAAAGTACAAATTTCAAATGGCTAAAAACTACGATTTATTTTTTAGAATTTTTGAAAAAGATCGAAATTTGTACGAAAGTTTGTTGATTTTTTTTTAATATTGCACAAATTTGGAAACTTGAATTCACGCGGGTTTTTTTGAAGAATGAACTATATTTTCGGCTAAAATTTCTTGATCACTGTATGTATTCTTTAATATCTTTAATTGGACATGCACATTGTACATAAAGGAAGTACATATAAAAACTAAAAAGTATATGCCTTTTTGCCTTTTTTCAAAGCACATTTTGCCTTTTTCCAAGTTTTTAGTGCATTAAAATCCTACATTTCTACATTTTGGAGGGGGGAGGGGGGTCAGAACACCTAACCACCCCCCGAAATGTAGAAATGTAGGATTTTAATGCACTAAAAACTTGGAAAAAGGCAAAATGTGCTTTGAAAAAACGCAAAAAGGCATATAACCCCCCCCCCCTAAATATGGCCTTGTTGCCTACCAAATTTCAACTTCGTGGGACTTATTGTTCCAAAGTTATAGCTGATAAATTATTCCACGCCCCCTTTTGCAAACTCATTTATATAGACCTTATTATAAGCACCTACCAAATATGTATATAACTGCATACCAAATTTAAAGTTGATGCGACATATTGTTCCGAAGTTATAGCTGATAAACCTTTCAACGAATATGGGATATGCCACACCCTTTTACAAACTCATTTATATATACCCTCCTATAAGCAGCTACAATTGATATGCCTGCATACCATAGCTGATAAAAAAAGTCCACGCCTATGAGATGTGCCACGCCCCCTTTTACAAACTCATTTATATGTGCCATACTATAAGCGCCTACCATTGATATGTCTGCATACCAAATTTCAAGTTGGTGTGACTTAAGGTTCCGAAGGCATAGCTGATAAAAAATTCCACGCCTGTGGGATGTGCCACGCCTCCTTCTACAAACTAATTTATATATACCCTCTTACAAGCACCTACCATTTATATGTTTGTTTACCAAATTTCAAGGTCATGTGACTTATGGTTCCGAAGTTATGGCTGATTAAAAATTTCACGCCTATGGGAGGTGCCACGCCCCCTTTTAGGATCCCAATTTTTTCACCCTATTATAGGCCCAGGAGTCCTGGCAATACTCTGCCTGCATACGAAATTTCAAGTTCTTGGGACTTATGGTTCCAAAGTTATAGCTGATAAAAAATTCCACGCCTATGGGCCTATTATAAGCACCTACCATAGATAAGTCTGCGTACCAATTTTCAATTTCATGTGGCATATTTTCCGAAGTTACAGCTGACAAAATATTCCACGCCTATGGGATGTGCCACGCCGCCTTTTGCAAACTCGTTTATATATACCCTACTATAAGAACCTACCATTGATATATCTGCATATCAAATTTCAAGTTCGTAGGACTTATGGTTCCGAATATACAGCTGATAAAAAATTCCACGCCTATGGGATGTGCCACGCCCAATTTTACAAACTCCTTTATATGNACGCCGCCTTTTGCAAACTCGTTTATATATACCCTACTATAAGAACCTACCATTGATATATCTGCATATCAAATTTCAAGTTCGTAGGACTTATGGTTCCGAATATACAGCTGATAAAAAATTCCACGCCTATGGGATGTGCCACGCCCAATTTTACACAAACTCCTTTATATGTACCCCCCTATAAGCACCTACCATTAAAATGTCTGCATACCAAATTTCAAGTTCGTGTGACTTGAGGTTCCGAAGTTATAGCTGATAAAAAATTCAACGCCTGTGGGATGCGCCACGCCCTTTTTACAAACTCATTTATATAAACCCTCCTATAAGCAGCTACCATTGATATGTCTGCATACCAAATTTTAAGTTGGTGTGACTTAAGGTTCCGAAGTTATAGCTGATAAAAAATTCCACGCCTGTGGGATGTGCCACGCCCCCTTCTACAAACTCATTTATATATACCCTCCTATAAGAACCTACCATTTATATGTCTGTTTACCAAATTTCAAGGTCATGTGACTTATGGTTCCGAAGTTATGGCTGATTAAAAATTTCACGCCTATGGGAGGTGCCACGCCTCCTTGTAGGATCCCAATCTTTTCACCCTATTATAGGTCCAGGAGTCATGGCAATACTCTGTCAAAATTTTGTTCGATTCTGTCTGTCCGTTTAGGCTGCAACGTGGCACATACATACATACATACTTCCACAAATATATAGTAGATACATCATATACNTCCGAAGTTACATCTGACAAAATATTCCACGCCTATGGGATGTGCCACGCCGCCTTTTGCAAACTCGTTTATATATACCCTACTATAAGAACCTACCATTGATATATCTGCATATCAAATTTCAAGTTCGTAGGACTTATGGTTCCGAATATACAGCTGATAAAAAATTCCACGCCTATGGGATGTGCCACGCCCAATTTTACACAAACTCCTTTATATGTACCCCCCTATAAGCACCTACCATTAAAATGCCTGCATACCAAATTTCAAGTTCGTGTGACTTGAGGTTCCGAAGTTATAGCTGATAAAAAATTCAACGCCTGTGGGATGCGCCACGCCCTTTTTACAAACTCATTTATATAAACCCTCCTATAAGCAGCTACCATTGATATGTCTGCATACCAAATTTTAAGTTGGTGTGACTTAAGGTTCCGAAGTTATAGCTGATAAAAAATTCCACGCCTGTGGGATGTGCCACGCCCCCTTCTACAAACTCATTTATATATACCCTCCTATAAGAACCTACCATTTATATGTCTGTTTACCAAATTTCAAGGTCATGTGACTTATGGTTCCGAAGTTATGGCTGATTAAAAATTTCACGCCTATGGGAGGTGCCACGCCTCCTTGTAGGATCCCAATCTTTTCACCCTATTATAGGTCCAGGAGTCATGGCAATACTCTGTCAAAATTTTGTTCGATTCTGTCTGTCCGTTTAGGCTGCAACGTGGCACATACATACATACATACTTCCACAAATATATAGTAGATACATCATATACATATGTAATACTTCTATATTGGCAGTAAGCTAACTTCGCAATGTGTAAGCATTCCGAAATCAAAGCGAGACAGTCTAGTACCGTTTTTGTCAATGTATCGTGTACTTGAGAGCCGTTTTGTATATGTGTTGTGTACATGTTTATTTGTAAACGTATGTGTTCCTTTTCTTTCCCTGCAAAATATGGGACTAATACGGAATGACTCCGGGAGCAATCGNAAGGTCATGTGACTTATGGTTCCGAAGTTATGGCTGATTAAAAATTTCACGCCTATGGGAGGTGCCACGCCTCCTTGTAGGATCCCAATCTTTTCACCCTATTATAGGTCCAGGAGTCATGGCATTACTCTGACAAAATTTTGTTCGATTCTGTCTGTCCGTTTAGGCTGCAACGTGGCACATACATACATACATACTTCCACAAATATATAGTAGATACATCATATACATATGTAATACTTCTATATTGGCAGTAAGCTAACTTCGCAATGTGTAAGCATTCCGAAATCAAAGCGAGACAGTCTAGTACCGTTTTTGTCAATGTATCGTGTACTTGAGAGCCGTTTTGTATATGTGTTGTGTACATGTTTATTTGTAAACGTATGTGTTCCTTTTCTTTCCCTGCAAAATATGGGACTAATACGGAATGACTCCGGGAGCAATCGCATAGGAGCATGCGACTAATACCACTTTTGATATCTTTATATGGAATGAGCTGAGATTCGAACCGGGTTGCTCAGTTTTGTTAGGCGAATACTCTCTCTGTGTGCCAATCGTTAATAGTAGCCGTTTGAGATGAGTTGGGGACTAATTGATCTCCAATTATACCCATAAGGGATGAGTCGAGACTAATTGACCTCCATTAGTACCCGTATGAGACTAGTTGGGACTAATTAATACCCAATTGTACCCGATTGAGAGTAATCTCGGAATACTCTCTTTAGAGATTAGTCGCACAATTTTTTGCAGGGTACAGGTACGCTTTTAAGTAAGATATAGCATAGTAGGAGCTAGTTTGTATTAGTATATATCCCTGAATTTTCTTAAACAAAAAAAGAAGGAAGAATCAATAAACTTGTTCATTGTGAAGTAAAAGTAGAAAAAAAGGAAGTATGCAGAATGCTTTTAAAAAACGCCCTATCTCACTTAAAAATGTATTGAAAAAGTGCTGATATAGGGCATCTTTGAATAGGCAGCTGAGATAGGGCGTTTTTGAAACGAATTCTGAAATAGGGCATTCTTCAACCAAATTCTGAAATATAGCGTTTTTGAAAAGTTTTTTGAGCTGCCTAGATAAGTCTATCTTCCACTTAGCAGTCGGTATGTGCTTATATATATATGTATGTAAATGCATTTATTTACCCTGCAGGGAAACCGAGGACAAGCGAATCAAATTTCTAGTTCCGTACAAGATCTTTGTCGCAATAACGAACTAGTCTGATAGTAACTAGATCCCCACCAGTCGAAAATCGAAAGTGGTACTTTTAAAAACTAATTTTTTAACTTTTTTTCACAAGAAATCTATCGGTCCTATTCTGCATTTCGATTACGTTCCTGGATTCCGCTGCGCAACAATCGTAATTAGAGGAAGAGCGAAAACATCTTCAAAATCAGCTGGTTGCCTAGGAATGTGTGAAATCGAAACAAAACAAAATAAATATTTGCCACCAAACTATTGCAGCTTATGAAGCTAAAGTTTGTAAATATTTTAAAATAACTATATATATCTAACATCATTGTGATTTAAAAATAAAATTTCGTTTGTTCTTAATTGAAGTGGAAACATAATTAAAATAATAAAATCCATAGCCGTGGCCTTATTGCTTGAAGAGGAGATCGAGTCCCAGATTGCTGATGCGGAAGTTGAAAGACGGAGATTTAAGAACACGTTTGATCCTTTTCAGATGAGTGAAGAATCAAAAGAAATTCATCTTGAACACCATTACTCACCGCTCAACGCCAGTGAAATTACACAACATTAGCATTTACTACAGAGTGGAAGATTTGAACGCAAATTAATTCGATTTTTAAAACCGTCAGGAGGAGGGGCAGAGCAAAGCTTATCCTTCCATAGCAAATCGAATTAGAGACAACATACGCACCTCTTTTTAAAAAGTTAGTAAAAACTAGTGCAATAATAAAACCATCTTTTTATACCTTTCATGAGCATGAAATGGTATTATAACTTTGGTCCGATGTTTGTAAGTACCAGAACAAAAAGAGATAGACCCATTAAAATGCATACTTATATGATCAGAACGTCGAGCTGAGTTGATTTAGCCATGTCCGTCTGTCCGTCTGTCCGTCTGTCCGTCTGTCTGTCTGTCCGTCTGTTTGTATGCAATCTAGTCTCTCAGTTTTGTATTTTTATAATGTATTAATCATTTGTCGGAACCGAAAGAATCGGACCACTATAACATATAGCTCCCATACAACTGATTGTTCAGATATGAGATTTTTCGTTCTCCATTTATGCAGCTACTAATATGAAATTTTGCATTACTTGCACCCATTATCAACAGAATACTAACAGTCAAAATTTACAAAGATCGGGTCACTATAACCTATAGCTCCCATACAACTGATTGTTCAGATATGAGATTTTTCGTTATAATTCATCCATTTATGTAGCTAGGGCCATAAAATTTAGCGCTGTTTTCACTCATTATCAACAGAAGACTTACAGTGAAAATAACAAAGATCGGGTCACTATAACCTGCAGACCCCATACAACTGATTGTTCAGATATGAGGTCTTTTATCATAACTCCTCCATTTATGCAGCTAGGAACATGAAATTTCGCACCATTTTCACTCATTATTAACAGAATACTTACAGTGAAAATAACAAGGATCGGATGACTACAACATATATCTTCCATACATCTGATTGTTCAGATATGGGATTTTACTGTAAAACTCCTTTATTTGAACAGCTAAAACCGATAAATTTCGTAAGATATTTTATAAATAATAATACAAAGTCTACTGAGAAAATCGTCAAAATCTATGCTGTATAAGCTTTATCTCCTATAGCACTGATTGTTCAGATACCAGTTTTTGCCATATATCTCCTTTATGTAGGAAACTAAACCCAATAAATTGTGTTACCGGTTTACATACCGATCACATAGCAGTGAAAATCACTTAGATTGGTGCCATATAAAGTATATCTTCCATACCTCTGATTGTTTAGATGCGATTTTTTATATAAGTATGTAACTCCTCTATCGATGTATGCAGATGTATTCAAAAGCAGTAATCTGTCAAAGTAAAATTTGCAGATGTTCATGAAAGGTATGAAGCCTTCGGCATAGCCGAAGACAGCGCTGCTCTTACTTGTTTTTATGTAACTCCTCTTTTTATGTATGTATGTATGTACATGCATCTATTAATTTTATATAAATATAATAAATTTTATTCAGTGCATTTCACAGACTTATTTATAGATGATGAAAACAAAAACGCCTGGACTTCCTTTTTGAAAACCTCGCGCAATATCCCTTTTGGTTGCCCTTATTTGAGGCAATTTCTCGTATTGCCCGTACCGATCGCGAAAACACAGAGCAAATTTATTTATAATGACTTTTACAATCATGCGCAGTATATTTTACTTAATTTATTTGTAAAATTTAATTATTTAAACCCACGAAAATAACAATCGAAACGTTCTACGTCAACAAATTGGCAATTTAGAGAAACGGAATTACGATCGAAATTTAGAATAGGTATAATCGTAAATTTCGAAGATTGATCGTAAGGAAATGGAACGCAAAATACCAAAGTTGCCAAGCGGAGAAAATTTCGATTCGAGTCGAAATGCAGAAGAGGGCTGTATATCTAAAGTGACGAATTTATATCTGGTTCGGATCTATAGAAAAAGGTATGCAGAACGAACTAGATCTTATCTGACGAATTTACAACTAGTTCGGAACTATCGAAAAAGGGATGCAGCGGGGGGCTTGTTTACTTTACACAGATATGTGTTTGGCGGCTTTTTCGTTCAAATACGCTTTTATTCTGCACTTCGCAGATGCTTTGTCATAGCTTGGTAATACAAAACCAAAATTTGTGTTAACATTTTAACAACTTGGTACCGTCTGGAATCTAACCAATAACAGCGAGCACCTCTGCAAATATAGCTACAGCCAAATGTACAGTCAGTCAATAAAGTTTAAGTACAGCGAATTTTTTGCAATACGGGCANCACTGACTCAGCCAGTTGCCCATGCACCGCGCTAAGACGCCTTGTAAATTATCGTTTGCTTATTTCCACAATTTTTCATTTTTTTGTTATGCCAACACAATCAAGCGCAGCTATTCCGCTGCAATTCACTTGATCATGTGGTTGTTGGTTTTGTCAGTCAATAAAGTTTAAGTACAGCGAATTTTTTGCAATACGGGCAACTATTTTTTTAATATTTTATTTTTCTCAATTTTTGCTTCTTCCGTGTGTGCGATTTTAAGTTATTTTGAAAGAAAGGAAGAATCAAAAAGATTGAAAAATCATACTTTTTTCTTTCGTCTGTCGATTTTAGAACTGGTTCGGAACTATAGAATTTAGGATTGGTTCGGAACTATCGAAAAAGGGATGCAGCGGAGGCAATTGACACTTACTAGGACATTACTTTTTAAATTCGCCAGTTTTGTGCAAGCAAATGAGATTTGTCGCGTATCAGTACTGGGTGTTAATGTATTAAAAGCGGACCAGTTCAGAACTAGAGATTTTCCCCACAGGGTATAAATGCATATGTATATGTATGTATGTACATGTAAGCGTATGTATGCATATGTAAATNCGAAAAAGGGATGCAGCGGAGGCAATTGACACTTACTAGGACATTACTTTGTTAAATTCGCCAGTTTTGTGCAAGCAAATGAGATTTGTCGCGTATCAGTACTGGGTGTTAATGTATTAAAAGCGCACCAGTTCAGAACTAGAGATTTTCCCCACAGGGTATAAATGCATATGTATATGTATGTATGTACATGTAAGCGTATGTATGCATATGTAGAGTACTTATCATAACTTTACGACACTCACATATTGACAAGATTTGACTATTTATTGGATAATTTTTTAATTTTGTTTTTTTTTTTAAATATGGTATATTTTTTTACCAAAATCCGTATAAATCTAAATATCAATGTTTGTACAATAGTTCAAAAAAATTAACAAACTTTAGTAAAAATTTCAAGTTTTTAATTGAATTTCTTAGAAAAGTTATGAGTAAACAGTTCTATAGCCCATTGAATTGTAGTATAATAAAGAGCAAGTTTGAAGTAGCTGTGACTTCATTTTTGGCAATTTGTTTTGTTGAAGGTAATGCTAATTTTCTGCATATAAAAAATCGTCGAACAGGCTGCGTAAGGAGTGATAAAAATTAAAACACAATAAAATAAATAGTCAAATTTCATCAAGATGTGAGTGTCGTAAAGTTATAATAAGCACCATATATACAATAAGATAAGCGTACATGCCTGATCGTGTACATTTCCACGGTTTTCACTATCTGGCAGGTTATACAATTCACTTCCGAGTGAATTTCAACTAAACTCATCTTGAATCCAACATTCAGGTCCTGTGATTTACTTTACCAACTTTATTTTCGAACTCCGGGTTCAAGTTTTGTTGAATTTCACTCAGAAGTGAATTGCAGAACATCCCTGATAGTTTCATGAAAACCGTGATTTTTATCTGTTTGTAAATATATATACATGTATTTACATGTACATACGTATATACATTGAAAGTACAACAAGCAAAAAATGCAAGGAACTGCCTTACATATGAAAAGTCACACATGACGGTAAGAAACGTAAGTCTTAACATATTTCGCAAACAAATAATATTTTTGCATCGAATTTCAGAATTTCTATAATGCATTGATTCGATAGGAATTGTCAAGAAGTTTTATGAACATCGGTTGAAAAATAGGCTAAAAGAATTATCGACAATTTTTTTTTGTGTGATTTTTCCACAAGGAGGGGATGAAAGTTAAAGATCTTATTTTTTATCTTGTGCATTTGTGGGTGCTCTAATGTGCATTCGTACATACATACATACAAAATTCAAAACTTACCTATGGCAATCTCCAACGTGACTCGTTTAATGAAATCAAATAACTTGTGTTCTCCCCCGGCGGCAATTTTAATAAGTTGCTTTACAGCTATATTCGAACCTCGGTTAAAAAGGGGTATAAAACTTGTCAATGTCTTATGGTTGAAATACGTATTTATTAATTTGCGATTATGTCTCCATTTATTAGCTGAAAGGAAAAAGAAATTTCGCATGTTATAATCTACGTAGACAAGGGTGGTCTAAGTTTTGTATGGGACTTCGCTCTATTATGTTCCATGTACAAAATAAAGCCAGCCACGAAAATTTAAAAATAATTTGTAGAGGTTGCTACCAGGATTTGAAATATCAAAATTGGACCANAGTATCGGAACTATTTCTTCCACGTTTATTTGCTAAAAGTTGTTCAACGGCTTACCGCCAGTGAGTCATTCGCAATCGTATGCTGCGAATGCCGATTTATACTAAAGCCAGCCTTTCGACATAAGCTACTTTTCCATATGAACACAGATTTGTAGAGGTTGCTACCAGGATTTGAAATATCAAAATTGGACCTATTCACTATGGCGGAAATAAGCAATTTCTGCGGACAAAAGTCCAATTTTCAGTTTTTGCTTTAAATTTTTTACGGGCGGACTTCATTCTAGATACTCTAATTATAAAAGAAATTATAAATTTATGACCGCAAGGTAACTCTGGTCCCCTATCTGTCAACATAAAGTTTGTGGTTTTGGTTTTAGTTAGCGCTAGAATTTTANATGCTGCGAATGCCGATTTATACTAAAGCCAGCCTTTCGACATAAGCTACTTTTCCATATGAACACAGATTTGTAGAGGTTGCTACCAGGATTTGAAATATCAAAATTGGACCTATTCACTATGGCGGAAATAAGCAATTTCTGCGGACAAAAGTCCAATTTTCAGTTTTTGCTTTAAATTTTTTACGGGCGGACTTCATTCTAGATACTCTAATTATAAAAGAAATTATAAATTTATGACCGCAAGGTAACTCTGGTCCCCTATCTGTCAACATAAAGTTTGTGGTTTTGGTTTTAGTTATTTACATTTTACAGAATTTTGTTATTATACATTTTGTTTATACAAATTTATACACTTTGCTTATAGTTATGTGGTACATATTTCTAGGCTCCGTATTTTGCATAAACATCCGCAGTCTATGTATTATATTGAGCTGCAGTGCAACGCGGATGTGCTTTACGTATATAAAAATTTGAAGCGTGATTATTTTAACAATGGAAAATAATACTAATGGTATGTACTATTGACTGTGACAATTGTGGCTTTAAATCACTTCCTTTTGAAAAATTCACTGTTTTAAAGTGCATGTTATGATTATAAACATTTAAGTATATTGTACTTAGTGCGTGGAGNTATTGACTGTGACAATTGTGGCTTTAAATCACTTCCTTTTGAAAAATTCACTGTTTTAAAGTGCATGTTATGATTATAAACATTTAAGTATATTGTACTTTGTGACTTTTTCTGATCGATCTCGTCCGGTATGATATATGTATATATCCTATATATATATATATAATATATATCGGATAAAAATGCATTATATCTACTTTCATTGGGTGAATAGGTTGTCTGCTGCACCTTGCTGCTGCTTGATAAAATTACTATTACAACGTGTGGATCGACCGGAAGTACATTTTTTTTTAATGGGACATACCAGTTTTTACCACAGATTCGAATTCTGCGGACAAAAATACGTAACTTTTATCAGAAACGTTTTTCTGGAATGGACTTCCGGTTAAAANAAAAATACGTAACTTTTATCAGAAACGTTTTTCTGGAATGGACTTCCGGTCTGGATTTACGGTCTGTTTAACCTACTTTTGGTCGAAACCGGAAGTCGGTAATACGACCAAAAGATAGAGAATTTCCGGCTTGGTAGTTCATATTTTTCAGTTTACCAATAAAATCATTTTCCTCCAAGGGTGGGCAGGTGGTCTGGAACACCCGGTATATGGGTAGTGGGTGTGGTTATGGGCAAATTTCGCTCGATTTTCATACCTACGCCTTTAAGATTCTTTTGGCTGCAGAAAGTGCTTTTTTTTAACCATACTAACTAGCAAACTAATACGACTATGTAAGGTGGCGTTGAGCACAACTCTCACCTCCGTCCAAATTGGCACGGACCACTCCGCGCCGTTCGAGACCAAACGAGGTTTTATACAAGGCGATTCACTGTCATACGATTTTTTCAATATGATCATATGCAGATGATATTGACATCGTTGGCCTGAAACCCAGGAATGTCAGCGCTGCATTTTGTAGCTTAAAAAAAGAAGCTAATGAGATTGGTCAAGCGGTGAACAAGGACAATACAAAGTACATCATGGCAATACATACAAAGTCATTGAAGTAGTGAAGGACTTAGTTTACTTAAGATCTAGATAATAATGTCAGTCTGGAGATAAAGCGAAGAATAACTCTTACCAACTAGTGCTACTTTGGGCTCGGTAAGCAATTGAAAAGCAGAGGGATTTCGACATAACTTTCACCGAACCGTGACATAAGTTCCATGGAAGTTATGTCCTAAAATTACTACCATATATAGATTTTTGATCCATGGAAGTAAAGGCTGACATTACTTCCACAGATATGATTCATTGAAGTTATGTGACATAAGTTCCATGATATTTGTAAATAAAACTCAGCTTGCCTACACACATTTTCAGTCCCGGATTGTATTACACAATTACTTATTAAATCATAATGTATTGAAACCCAAACGATATTCATTAAAAATAAATCAAAACATGAAATACATTACTAACGATTTCTCTGCAAAAGAATTATGTGTTAACGAGCCAAGGGCTGTTCAGACAGTTACTTATAACTGTAATCTTTATTATATCCAAAGAATTAAAAAAAAATATGAGAACAAAAGTTGGTTCTGAAATTTTTATAACTTTGCTACTCTCGAATATCAATGTTTCGCAAAAAAAAGCTGATACGATTTTAGTGAAAATGGATTTCGGTTACGTAGGTGATAACGAACAAAGTTGCATTTTCAATTTTTGTCGTACGTTTTAGTGAACTTTTAACTAATTCAGGAACAGTGTGTTTATCCTTTCGAGTTTCTAACTCATAAAACTTTAATCTGTATAGTTGTAGTAACATTGAACCACAAGATGCATTTTGAAGGTTTCTGGCAGCATTTTCATTCGATTTTCGCGAAGAAAAGCCTTGAATGTACTAAATGTGCGCTCGACGTAAGTTGATACAAGTGGAGCCCAATTTAAATATGGAACGTTTAAAACGTTCATATTATCAGGAATAAAGGCGTTTCCCTCGCCCTTTACAATTTCATCCACACCCCTTATTGTCTACAAGCCTACGTTAGCTGAGAAAACGGCTTTGAATTTTTCCAACACCAATTTGACAAGAGGTGCCTGCGCTTCTATAAGCCGCATGGACATGTGTATATTTTTTAATCTTAAAAAAAAAATTGTAAATGCTATAATCACTTTTTTAAAGGTAGAAAAGGCAAAAAAGGCAAATATCTTAAAAAAGGCAAAAAAAAGGCAAAGATCTTAAAAAAGGCAAAAAAATGCAACATCAAATGTGTATATATGGAATCAGGGAAAGGTAAATCGTGGACATTCTTAATCGAATATACTCTATCTCTTTAGCAGAAACAAGGCAATTTCCGTTCCCTGCTAATTACTTTGTTTATTTATGGGATTTTCATGCAAATTGCTAGAAATTCTAAAATATACATGCCACCAATAAAAAAAATCTCGGCGTGCTAGAAAATACCAGAGATGTATTTTAACTTCGCAGGCCTCTGTTATCTTCGCAGCGTCATCCAATACGTGTTTTAGATCTAGAGGCGGCATCTTCCTAGTCGCCAGGGAATACCGAGGGATCATACAGTCACTTCTCGTGGCGTTTTCTGCCTCTTGCTTCATGCTAGACATCGCTATTTCATTTTTTCAACCACCGCAAATATCGGCACACTAGTTCCATTAGATTTAGAAATTTCGTTGCTAGTGGCGCAAGTTTCAAGTACTTCGTTCTTCTTCGATTTGCATTGCGAATGGGTACCTCACTAACACGAGAAGACTACCTCTAAATTATTTGATTCGCTCTTTGACAGTGTGATTGTGTAGTTCCAAAGAATAATAAATACATACAACAAATATACATATACACGTGCAGGAAGCTGCTGCACTTGTTATGAGAACAGCCCAGCCAGCCGAAAATCCGAAAACGGGAAGAAAAGTGGATGAAACGCGGATTAGGTCTATAAAAGTACCGAAAGTGGTTGTGAAAGGGTACGTTTTCGACTATTTTTCTGGAAGTTTTCTTATTCAATTTTACGTTGACAAAACGTACTGGTGAACTACGCTTGAGAGCAAAATATCCCTTTGCTGCAAGCTATTGGTGTGGTGTATGGGGTTTGACGGGCCACTGAAGTAATTTTAATAAAAATCAAAATTTTTGATTTTCTGGCCGCTTGCTGGATGTAGTTGGAACCTTGATGGTCGACAAGAATCTCTCAATGCAAAAAGTTGAGGCCTTGAACTCAGAGTTACAATTAATGCTCACGAACGCTAGTGAAATCAAAAGTCTTCGTGATATTGTGAATAATAATAAATCTAATACGCCACCGCCCAAACTCAAAAAAAATATGCACTCTCTTTGTGGCGATGCCGCGGTTAACGCGAATTCCTCACCGGTTCCCTTTGCTCACCGTAAGCCTACTGCTGACCATATTTCTTCAGCTTCCCTCCCTCCTCCCCCCCCCTCTGTCAGTGTTTCTTTGCTGCCTGTTGTTTTGGCTGCTTCTTCCTCTTATGCCGCTGCTCTTGGATTGTCTTTTACAAATGCTCTCTCCTTTATTCCTGTACCTCCGCGTGACTCTCCTGCTATCCATCACGATATTGCTCCATCAGGCTTTGTTAATGCTTAATGTGACCAACCGTACTTCTTTCGGAAGTACAGTACTTCTTTTTTAGCTCTTGTGCTTCATACTTCGAAGTACAGTCAGATGCACTTCTTTGCAATATTTTGTACTTCAGGTCCTGTAGTTCTCCGATCTTCTGGAGGATCGTCACACGGCCTGGGCGATAAATTCGTTCAAACCATTAAAGTCGCCGGGGGCCGATGGCATCATACCTGCGAACTGCGTGAAGACCGGATACATCTCCAGTCTTGGAGGGTAGTCCGTGTAGCGTTCATACCGAAGGCCGGAAATGGCTCAAATGTTTCTCCTAGGGATTTTAGGTCTATCAGTATATCTTCGCTAGAGAGATGGATAGACCTGTACATAAGAAACGGGACTCCTCGTGACTACCTTTCAAGAGCTCAACATGCTTATTGTAAGGTCGGTGGATACCACCCTCCACACATTGCTAAAGTGGTAAAAGAAGCCCTCATGTAGCAGGGGCCTTCCTATATATCGACGGGGCCTTCCACAATGTCACCCCAGAGGCAATAGTCAAGTCTATTCATAATCTGGGGGTTGAAACCAACGTAATAAGGCTTATCTACAGCTTACTGTGTGACAGAACTGTCGCGGCGAAGTGGGGGAGCGCCTGCACTCAGCGCAGAGACCATAGGGGCACACCGCAAGGTGGTGTTCTCCCTCCCCTGCTATAGATTGCGGTTGTAAACGACCTCCTAGAATGACTGGAAAAGACGAATGTCGGGTGACCGCCTATGTAGATGATGTGGATCTTTTGGTCAAGGGACGATTTCTATGCACCCTTTTTTTCTGCTTCAAGGTCACCTGAAGCAGGTAACTAGGTGGGCGATTAACGGCGGCCTCACAGTAAATCCCAGCAAAACGGAATTTGTCTTGTTTACCATGAACTACAATGTGGCCCTTCCCTCGAGAGCTGCTGTGGAAGCCTAACCTTGAGGAAAGGGTAAAAAGGGCGTCGTTTGTCTTGTACTGGTGTAGGGGAGCTAGCGGTAAAAGGTAAGGTCTTTCGCCCAAAGTAATTCATTAGTTCTATGGAACCAGATTTAAGTTTATCTTGTTTCACGGAGCCCTTGTCTGGTGGAACTCGCTAGAGAAAGATGCACTTTTAAAAAGCCTATACTAGCGCTTAACGTCATGTTGAATACGGCGCCTGAGGATGTTGCATACAGATTTGTAGTAGTACGAGCTGCTATTAGGCTAAGGGAAACCGGGTGGTAACACTCTGGAGTTCTGGGCTTTGACTTCGCCCTGAACACATAGCTTACAGTACCTCCGAAATGCCTCCCAGAAGCTCCTTCTCTACCTATATTCCCTCAAGAGAAGACTGGGTAGGGCGGGGTTACTAAGCCTTCCGGATCTCTGTGGTGTTTTTCGGGTAGAAATAGCTGCCATCAAGGAAGGCGGCTAAAGGGTATGATGGTGCGTTAGAAATTGGTAAAGAACATCTGACTTCTTTATCCATCGTGCCAGAGTACTTCTTCTGGCGTTGAAAAGGCGCCCTTTAAACGTTATCCCCAGATAAGGAGCAACTAGGGGCGCCTCTGTCCTCATGCGGTACACTCTTGGATGGGTGGACCTAGTATGAGCTCGGCGAGCGCTAGACTAACACGCATACTTCGCACTCGCGATAATAAAATTGCATACTTTACTAAATACATAATAAAATGGACAAAAGAAAGTGATGTTCCTTTTGTGACATAAAAGGGAAAAGAAGACGTTTCTCCGCTGCAGCAGACGTTTTTATAAGGCACTTTAAATTACTTTTTTCAGCGCAAGTAACGAGTAACCCGTCTTTATCCCTTAAAGGTGCCGAATACCACGTTACCTCTCAACAGCTAGTGATGGGGGTTCTGATTGAATGATTTCCGAATTAATCTCTATAAATCTAATAAGGCACAGAATATTTTATTTTATAAAGATCTGAATCTATTTAATAAACTGCATAGTAATATAAAGACTGAAAGAAACATCATTGCATTTAGAATACTGATAATAGATTACATTAAAGAAACCATGTTTTAATTCACAATAAGTTTTTAAGATAGTATTGAAACTATGTATATGTAAAAATTTACCTGAAACTTTAAAATAGCTAATGCTAAATAAAGACTTGGAATTTCAACTGATCACCTTTGTATCAGCTGACAAGAGGAGNAAACTTTAAAATAGCTAATGCTAAATAAAGACTAGGAATTTCAACTGATCACCTTTGTATCAGTTGACAAGAGGAAGATGAAGTGGAATCGTCTCCACACCTTCTTTTAGACTGTACAACCTTCGCGAGGCTAAGATGGAAGCATTTTGGCTCGCTGTTCTGAACTAACACTGAGCACACAGGTATCGAAATTAACCGCATTCGAAATGTGGTAATCGGCTCGCGGCGTTAACCTAACCCAACCTAAGCTGTACTTCTTTGAACTATGAAATAGTTGGTCACATTATTAATGCTGCTGCTAATGCACTTATGTTTGCCATCCACTTTCGCTTCTACGACATCTGATCGTGTCTCTAATACTCGCTCGGATGCACAGTGGGAAATAGTTAAAAATAAAACGACAAAAAATTGTGCTCGCAATGTAGTAGTTGGCCTAAATAAAAATTCGGGTCTTGATGTTATTGCTATAAAGAAATTGATTCATTTGTCATCATTCAAGCCAACAGTATCTACAGATGACATTATATCGTATGTGACCAGGAATTCAAATATAAATAGAGAATTTTTGGAATGCTATAAGCTAGTAAAAATTGATTCCGATCTATCAAAATATAAGAGAGTTGATTTTAAAGTTTGTGTTTCTGCTTCACCCTACTGCCATTGCTTTGGCCGGCGGATGTGAAAGTGAGCCATTTCCAGTGTTTTCAAAAAGAGGCCGGAAAAAATGCACTAACATAAACTCTTAACTGATCCCAACACATCTAGCCAACACAACGCATGTAAAGGGTGAGGGTAAACCCGCTCTAAAAATTTATTATCAAAACTTCTCTGGTATGAGAACCAAGCTAAAGCTAAAGGCTGTTATTCTGTCTCAAGGCGATTACGATATATGTAATTGTACTTGTCGAGACTTGGCTAAATGCTGACATATTCGACGCCGAAGTATGTCACTTGAATCTTTATAATTTATACCGGAAAGACAGAGATCTAATCAAAACAAGAAACGCTACAGGTCGTGGGGTTCTTATTGCTGTCAGACGTACACTTCTTCTTCTTTTTTGGCGCTGTAACCGCCTAAGCGATTTTGGCCGAGTTCAGCAAAGCACGCCAGTCGTTTCTCCTCTGTGCCAACTGACGCCAATTGGAAACGCCAAGTGAAGCCAAGTCCTTCTCCACCTGATCTTTCCATCGCAGTGGGG
>NW_016157713.1:114317-120302 GCF_001687245.7 Rhagoletis zephyria | reverse complement strand
CCCAATCCACAAGAAAGGTGACCCCGCCATTCGCGCCAACTACCGCGGGATCAGCCTTCTAAGCATAGGTTACAAGGTCTTATCGAGCGTATTGTGTGAAAGACTGAAGCCCACCGTCAATGAACTGATTGGGCCTTATCAGTGTGGCTTTAGACCTGGCAAATCCACCATAGATCAGGTATTCACAATACGCCAAATCTTGGAAAAGACCCGCGAGAAAAAGGAGTTGCCTATACGCCGCTATGTCTGAATTTGACATCCCCTTAAAACTCATACGGCTTTGTAAAATGACGTTGAGCAATACCACCAGCTCCGTCAGAATGGAGAAAGACCTCGCCGAGCCGTTCACCACAAAACGGGGTTTCAGACAGGGCGACTCCCTTTCATGTGAATTTTTTAATCTGATGTTGGAGAAGATAATAAGAACTGCAGAACTGAACCACTCAGGAACAATTTACTACAAGAGCGTGGAATTGCTGGCTTATGCCGATGACATCGATATCATCGGTATCAAAAACCACGAAGTCTGTTCTGCCTTTTCCAAGTTAGATAGCAAAGCAAAGCGAATGGGTCTGGTGGTAAACGAGGACAAGACGAAGTATCTCCTGTCATCAAACAAACAGTTTGCACATTCGCGCCTTGGCACTCACGTCACTGTTGGCTGGCAGTTACAATTTCGAGAAAGTAGAGACACCGACGCTCCAGCTCTGAAAGTATTCAACTCGGAACCCGCTGTGGTAGCAGAGGAAGAGGGAGGCCCCCACTGCGATGGAAAGATCAGGTGGAGAAGGACTTGGCTTCACTTGGCGTTTCCAATTGGCGGCAGTTGGCACAGAGGAGAAACGACTAGCTTGCTTTGCTGAACTCGGCCAAAATCGCTTAGGCGGTTACAGCGCCAAAGAAGAAGAAGAAGACTAGCTTTGCCTGAAGATGTCTACCACCCTGCTATGGAGATGTCTTACGAGGTTATAAGTGATGGTCAAAATTGCGGTACCCAAGAATGCGAACCAAATATTCGCTTTAATTTTTCGAAAGCCAACTTTAAAAAGCTTAACAATGAACTGTCTAAATTGTCGTGGCCTGCATATAAAGGAAATATTGAACAAAGCGTTGCACATTTTAATTTTACTGTACATCAGCGTTGGGCAGAAAGCTTTTACTCCGCTCGCGTCTATTCAAAATGTATAGAAAGCTTAAAAGAGCTTTGCCCGCGGGCAAGGCAGTGCCCATCAGTGATTTACATAAATTATTTAAAAAGCATGTGCCTATGCAGTTATGGTTCACTAAAGAACTGAGAAATTTGAAAAACAGAAAGCCATGTTATTTTAGATTACACAAAAAAACGGTTTACACTCATACTATGTAAAATACTCACTTTTGCGTCATAAGTTTTTTGAATTAAACAAAAAGTGTTATAAAGCTTATTTGTGTAAAATCAAACGGCGTATAATATATAACCCCAAATCATTTTATGACTTCGTAAACTCCACGCGAAATGTACGTGGGTTTCCTTCCGCCATGAAGTATCAATATACCGTCTCTAGTGATAATCACACAATTTCTAACATGTTGGCTCAGTTTTTCAAATCCAATTATTCCATTAACTCACATGCTATCATTGACTATCCTTTTAAACAATGTCCAATTAACTCAATAAATATCCCAGTGATATCTCCCGATGATGTAGTAGTTTATCTGAACTCCTAAAGCACTCCTTCAGTTATGGTCCTGACCAAATCCCTACTTGTATTCTTCAAATTTGGGCTGATTATCTCTATGAGCCGTTAACAGCTTTATTTAATTTGTCTCTTAAAGACAACTACATGGAAGGAATCGTTCATAACCCCTCAACATAAAAGCGGTAGCAGATTTTCAGTGGAGAACTACCGGGGAATAGCTAAGCTTTCTGCAATTCCTAAATTATTTGAAGCAATTACAACAAATCAGTTAACGCATTCCATCTCTTCTAGCATTCATACAGTCAACATGGATTTTGCTAGGGCAAATCAACTTCTACAAATTTNAGTCAACATGGATTTTGCAAGGGCAAATCAACTTCTACAAATTTACTTGAATTAACATCCTATATCTCAAAAGCATTTAGTGAAAGCAAAACTGTTGATGTTATACATATATACTGACTTCAGTAAAGCATTTAACAAAGTGTGCCACTAGTTGCCCATCTATAAACTTGATCTTCTTGGTCTTCCACCTAACTTTCTACGTTGGATCTCTTCATACCTCTAAGATAGATGTAGATTTTTATACAGATATACAATTTTCCAAAATTTTAAAGTATGAAGATGATGTAAAGCTTTATAAATCGTACGTTTCAATTAAAGAAAGGTCTTTGCTACAATCAGACTTAAACAGCATGGCTTACTGGTGTAAAGTAAATCTTATGCCTCTAAATCTTAAGAAATGTAAAGTAATGTGCTTCTCGCGAAGAGCTGTTCTGCCAGTTTCTTATATAATAGGTAACCATAACCTGGAACAGGTATACAATTTTGTGGACCTTGGTATCACAATGGACCCTAAACTTAATTTTTGTCTTCACATTAATGTGACAGTCAACAAGCAAGGTGTACTTGCATTTGTGAAACGAAGGTCAAAAGAATTCTGTGACCCTTATATCACTAAAACCCTGTTTACAACATGAGTTAGACCGATTCCGANTAACCCCCTTACATAAAAGCGGTAGCAGGTCTTCAGTGGAGAACTACCGGGGCATAGCTAAGCTTTCTGCAATTCCTAAATTATTTGAAGCAATTACAACAAATCAGTTAACGCATTCCATCTCTTCTAGCANTATAAATCGTACGTTTCAATTAAAGAAAGGTCTTTGCTACAATCAGACTTAAACAGCATGGCTTACTGGTGTAAAGTAAATCTTATGCCTCTAAATCTTAAGAAATGTAAAGTAATGTGCTTCTCGCGAAGAACTGTTCATCCCTCTTCTTATACAATAGGTAACCATAAACTGGAACAGGTATACAATTTTGTGGACCTTGGTATCACAATGGACCCTAAACTTAATTTTTGTCTTCACATTAATGTGACAGTCAACAAGCAAGGTGTACTTGCATTTGTGAAACGAAGGTCAAAAGAATTCTGTGACCCTTATATCACTAAAACCCTGTTTACAACATGAGTTAGACCGATTCCGAAATACGGTTCGGTGATTTGGAATCCAAGGTATCAAATTTACTCAGACAAGATAGAATCAATTCAAAAACAATTCCTACTTTTTGCTTTAAGAAATTTCTGTTGGGATTCTCAATATAACCTTCCGCTTTATACGAGTCAATTAAAACTTAATAATCTTCTTACACTTGCCAGTCGCAGGTAAATGCTTGGTACAATTTTTATACCCGAGCGCACTTGTGCACAAGGGTTTATTAATTTTGTTCACATAACGGTTGTTTGTAACAGCCAAAACGAATCGAGATAGATATAGAAAAATGTATACATAAATGATCAGGATGAAAAAAGAAATCGATTAAGCCATGTCTGTCTGTCCGTCCGTCTGTCCGTCTGTCAGTCTGTCCGTCTGTCCGTCCGTCCGTCCGTCCGTGTACACGATAACTCGAGCAAAAATTGAGATATCTCAACGAAATTTGGTATGTAGGTTTCCCTTAATCCAAGGTAGGTTGGTATTGAAAATGGGCGAAATCGGACTGTAACCACGCCCACTTCCCATATAACGGTAATTTCCAGAAATACGAAAACTGCGATATTTTAGTAACTACTGAAGATAATTCACTCAAAATTGATATTTACAATAATTTTTAGACGAAAAATAAGAATATTATAAATTTTTGGAAAATGGGCGTAGCCACGCCCACTTATGGTTACATGTGTATATCTTGGTAACCGCTGCACCAATTTCTTCCAAACTTGACACAGTTATTGGCCTTGT
This sequence comes from Rhagoletis zephyria, assembly GCF_001687245.7. NCBI lineage: Eukaryota > Metazoa > Arthropoda > Insecta > Diptera > Tephritidae > Rhagoletis > Rhagoletis zephyria. The sequence goes on along the minus strand of NW_016157713.1, from coordinate 116,383 downwards.
AACAGCATACTAAATGGCCGAAAATTAAAAAAATCGGACAATAACCACACCCTTATCCCATATAACGGTAATTTTCGGAAATACGAAAACTGCGATATTTTAGTAACTACTGAAGATAATTCACTCAAAATTGATATTTACAATAATTTTTAGACGAAAAATAAGAATATTATAAATTTTTGGAAAATGGGCGTAGCCACGCCCACTTATGGTTACATGTGTATATCTTGGTAACCGCTGCACCAATTTCTTCCAAACTTGGCACAGTTGTTGGCCTTGGCACAGCATAAAAAACCGCCGAAACTTTTTAAAATCGGACAATAACCACGCCCACATCCCATATAACGGTAATTTAGAGAAATACAAAATCTTCGATAAATCAGTAAATATTGAAGCTAATTTATTCAAAATTGATGCTTGCAACAATTCTTTACCAAGAAATACGTTTATGGTAAAATTTTGGAAAATGGGCGTGGCACCGCCCACTTATGATCACATATATGTATCTCGGTAACCGTTCTACCAATTTGTACCAAACTCGGTGTGGTTATTGTGCTTGCCACATATAAGCAAAACGTTGAAAATTATTGAAATCGGACTAAAATAACGGCCGCTTCTCATATAACGGTAAATTTCAGAAATGCTTGAAACTTCAATATTTCGAAATTTAAGGACGCTAATTTACTCAAAATTGATACACCCCGGCTTACCATCTAGCGGTAGGTTTCGGAAAGGTGAAAAAACATATATTTAATACTTGCGCCGGGTATTTAATGTTCGGCTCCGCCCGAACTTAGACTTTCTTACTTGGTATAGTACCTTTCCGAAAAGGCTCAGTTTCAAGTCCGCTTCTTCTGGGTGAAGTTAGCCTTAATGTTCCCTCCCGGGTATCAAGACACTTTTGTCCCCTATTTCTGAAAGCTTGTAAAACTAATTTTGAATTGAATAGTCCACTTGCAAACAACGTTATGTGATTTTATAATAGTAAGCCATAAATTTAAAAAAAACGTCTACAACAACTGTTTAGGCGCGTCTGCTAACACCAGGCGCCTAAATAAATACATGCTATGTACTGCTGCATGTGCAAAAATTTCCTTTATGCAATTCAGGAAATTTTTGCACATGCACTTCTCAACTGCCATGTAATTGAACTTTCTTAAGTTTTGATTAGATGGCACTTCAAAGTATGCTCGGCCTAGTCTGATGTGTCCTCCGGACACTGCTTCCGAAGTCTTCTGCGGACTCTGCATGGCTTACAACCATGCGGAGGTGGTAATAGTTGATTACCATTGGCCACAGTGCCTACCCACTACTTTTTGGTGCAATAAATATTTTTTTATATACATACATGTAAACATACTGGTCTCCCCTCTCACTGAGTTATTCAACAACAAGTAACATCCAAATTGTATATTTCTTTTTATTATCTCAAAATTTGGATAAATGAGAGCCTAATAACATTAAAAATCAAAATCGCAGTGTGGTAGTTTTTGCAAATTTTATATATAGAAATTAAATATATCGAGTTTTGAAACAGTAAGTTTTATATAGCCAACTTTTTTCTAACTTTACGCGTTCTCTCTTCCATGCTTCTTTTTTAAGACGTCTTCCACTAGGCATCGAAAATACCACGTTTTTTTTTGAATTTTTCTGAGTTAATCAGAAGGTGGAGACGTTTGAACTTGTATAAATACGTACAATAAATATTATAGCGCCTTTTGAAAGTGTATATTTACATACAGTAAGTATTATAGCGCTATAGGGATCTGAAGAGGGAAACGAGACGTATTTGCCGCAACAAGAAGAGAGAGGCAGAAATACGTGAGTGCGAAGAGCTTGAAATGCTGGCCGACAGGAGGAATGCCCGAAAATTTTACCAGAGAGTTAGGCGACTTACGGAAGGTTTAAAGACCGGGGCGCACTCCTGTAAGAACAATAATGGCGACCTAGTAACTGATGTCCAGAACATACTTAAATCATGGAGGGAACACTTTTCCGCCCTACTAAATGGTAGCAGCACGGAAAGTTGTGGAGAAGAAGAACCCGAGCCCGCAGTCGATGATGAC
>NW_016157713.1:109599-113998 GCF_001687245.7 Rhagoletis zephyria | reverse complement strand
CGAATGGACACCGACGCTCCAGCTCTGAAAGTATTCAACTCGGAACCCGCTGGTGGTAGCAGAAGAAGAGGGAGGCCCCCACTGCGATGGAAAGATCAGGTGGAGAAGGACTTGGCTTCACTTGGCGTTTCCAATTGGCGTCAGTTGGCACAGAGGAGAAACGACTGGCGTGCTTTGCTGAACTCGGCCAAAATCGCTTAGGCGGGTTGCAGCGCCAAAAAAGAAGAAGAANAGTTCAAACATTAATTCGATAAGCACTCAATTGAAACCTCTTCACGACACTGTTTTCGGTCGAGTGTGAGCAAATGCGGCACCCATCTTGGACACAGCTTTCTCATATCCAAATATTCAGATAATATGCGATGTACCGTACTTTTTGAAATGCCTACTATATCTGTCTACTATATCGCGCAGTTTCAGTCGACGATCATCCATTACCGCTTTGTGTATTTTCTTCACCATTTCTGGACTCGTCACCTCATTTGGTCGACCACTGCGATGCTCGCCTCAGCAGCTCGTACGGCCTCGTGTCAACTCTGCTACCCAATATTTTACTGTTGTAAACGAAGGAACAGACCCGCCCAAAGTATAATCTATTTCAGCCTTTGTATTGGATGGCCTTTCAAGTAAAAGTATTGTATCACAAAATGATGACCAAGTATCTCCATTTTCACAAATTCACTGAAAACAGTCACTATTGACGGCCGCCAAGAATACTAAATAACGTGGCGTCTTCAAACTTGAAACATATCCCTGCCAGCCACGGCTCACCACTATCCCCTGAAATTCAAAGNTTCAGAATATATAAGGATTTTGCACTGTATTGTTAGTGGACATGAAACTACTTTAAATACTGGTACGTTAACCATCATAAACTAAAAATCGAAAAAAATTTACATAGAGCACTTTGCAAGTGGACTACTCAATTGCACGACGCACTCCGTTGCCTATGCCAGGATTTTAACTTGCATTCCAGCACGTTTGATACATCAGATCCGCTTTTCAGCTTTAAGAAATCGATACTATCCTCTCTCAATAAATGAATCCTTAACATAAAGACCTAAAATAGGCTGATGAATTTAGTTCTGTTGCTGAACAGTTTTAGACACGGCGCGAAAAATTGAAAATACTGGTTCCGTACGTCATGCGGACTGCGCCCTTCGTGCGGATGGGCGGGAATGGAGGGAAAAACCGTTGGGATTATTATTATTTTAAGAAAATCTTTCACCACGCTCCAATTTTTTGAAGTTGGTGAACAGAAAATAGTTCGAAGCTAAATCTGGCGAATAGAGTGCATGATGTAGCAATTGTAGCAGTTCAAACATTAATTCGATAAGCACTCAATTGAAACCTCTTCACGACACTGTTTTCGGTCGAGTGTGAGCAAATGCGGCACCCATCTTGGACACAGCTTTCTCATATCCAAATATTCAGATAATATGCGATGTACCGTACTTTTTGAAATGCCTACTATATCTGTCTACTATATCGCGCAGTTTCAGTCGACGATCATCCATTACCGCTTTGTGTATTTTCTTCACCATTTCTGGACTCGTCACCTCATTTGGTCGACCACTGCGATGCTCGCCTCAGCAGCTCGTACGGCCTCGTGTCAACTCTGCTACCCAATATTTTACTGTTGTAAACGAAGGAACAGACCCGCCCAAAGTATAATCTATTTCAGCCTTTGTATTGGATGGCCTTTCAAGTAAAAGTATTGTATCACAAAATGATGACCAAGTATCTCCATTTTCACAAATTCACTGAAAACAGTCACTATTGACGGCCGCCAAGAATACTAAACAACGTGGCGTCTTCAAACTTGAAACATATCCCTGCCAGCCACGGCTCACCACTTTCCCCTGAAATTCAAACGATTTACAAACACATTCACAACTTTTTAGTCATCTCACCCACACACTTACAAATTTTTTGTTCGAACTGTCAAAAAAATGTCCCTTTGTTAGAGCTACATACCCGACAAGAATTCATACTCTAATAAGAATTCTATGCGTTAGAGCGAGCAAGTNCCCGATAAGAATTCGTACTCTAATAAGAATTCTATGCGTTAGAGCGAGCAAGTTAGAAACATCGGAGTTTTGATGACAGTATACATACTGTGAAGAAATGTCACTTTGCGAAAATTTTGAAGGTAAGGATACGTATTTAACAATTTTATTTAATTATAATGTAATTTCTTCTTTTAGATTGCAAAACAGCAGCGACTTGTTCACATGCTTAAGGTATGTATTGAGACTTTTTATATGTTTATAAATTCGAATTGATATTTTTGTTTGTTTACAGGTTTGGGATTCACCACCAGCACCTTCAACGCTTGCATCTTCATCGCCAGGAGCACCACTAAAACCTTCTGCCCTCAGCTTGAGGAGCACCACCAGTACCTTCTATCCTCAGCTCCTTTGTCGCCAGGAGCACCATGGGTACCTTCCGCCCTCAGCACCTTCAACGCCAGGAGCACCTTCAAAGTGTAGGTCCAACTTGTCAAATTTTGCAAAGTTGTAAGAAAACTTAATTTTTCTGAACCACCATAAATGATTTGCAACTCTTAATATATATTAAAAGAAAGGTAAACCGATTACCTTTCTTTTGATTATAACACCGTTAAAATCGCTTTACGTTTTCATAAAAACTTTGCAACTTTTGTAAATAGCTATATATAAGCAGTGAAAAAGTGGTAAAATTTTGCAAAGTTGTAACGAAACTGAATGTTTGTGCACCATTACAAATGATTTGCAACTGTTAATATATATTAAAAGAAAGGTAAATCGATTACTTTTCTTTTGATTATAATATTGTTAAAATCGGTTAGCTATTTTATAGAAATTTCGCAACTTTTGAAAACATTATATGTAAGAAGTGAAAAAGTTGTCACATTTTGCAAAGTTCTAACAAAACTGAATTTTTATGAACCAGTACAAATGATTTTCAACTGTCAATATATATTAAAAGAAAGGTAAATCGATTACCTTTCTTTTGATTATAATTTTGTTAAAATCGCTTAACTTTTTTATAGAAAATTTGCAACTTTTGAAAACAGCTATATGCAAAGGAGTAGTAGTAATAATAAGCAATTAAGAAGCCACATATGTATGTAAAAATATCTTTATTATTAATGTTAATTGTAATTTTTATTCATAATATTGATTATTAACTATGTATATTAGGGTAACAATGCATTTTGAAAAATTAATTTTGCAAAATAAAAATCAAAAAAAATTTTAAGATTTTTTATTTAAAGTTTTTAAGGTTATTTTGAATTCGCTGTGAAGAGAATGCAACCCTGCGCAAGCTGAAGTGGGCAATACTAGACGAGTGCAGCTTTATGTTTTCCTTACGAAGTATCTGAATGAGTGCGACAGTGATGCAAGGATCACACGTACAGGGGGAAAGTGGTGACAATCTGCACACCGCCCAAACAAATGTCAGCAGTTTTGAAGTGACCGAAACCCGCAGAGTCAGCAGATTTTTCACCACTTTTGGCTGGCAGGGATGCTTTATAAATTGTATACTTTATAACACAGTGATATTTTTCAAATCATGATTCAATAATTAAAGGTTTGCTCATTACTGACATTAGACTTTTGACACTCCCTTAGCTGCCTTACAAAAGCTTTGCACACACACACGAACCCACACACAGTGCTTTGCCAAGGGAGCCGATTTTGTCAAGAGGGAGCGAGAAAACTGCTTTTTGAGCAAACCTTTTATTATTGAATCATGTTTTAAAACAACTAAAGCCATCTCTAGGTTAGGCCGGGTACTTTTGGGCAGTGTTGCCATCTTTTTCTTTTCAAGAATTACCAAAAACTTGGAAAAAAAGCGTTTTACCACACTAAAAGCACCAAGCAAATTTTCAGAGCCAACATGGATACATCGATATTTCGCCCTAAAACTATCGATACATCGATATATTNATGTATGGATCGCGTTTTGAAAGTGCTACACGTTCAATATTTATTGACGGTATTGCGATCCGCGATCCAGATTTCAAAATTTTTAGAAATTTTGCGATGGATCACGATCCATCAATACTGCATACTACACCGTCAATAAATATCGCGATACTTGGATCACGTCAATAAATACTGACCGTGTGACAGAGCCCAAAGAATATAACATAAAGATGTGAACGCAATGGCAATTTTGAACCGAAACTAAAGTCGATGTTTAAAACATCGTTAAAATTGACATCGATATATCGCCAATTTTACGATGTTGACTAATTTTCAAATATCGATGGTAAACATCGGTTTTTTGGTCGATGTTATCGATGTTTCAGAAACATCGGTGCATCGTTTGCATCCCTAGGCGAAGCGGGTTGATGACGCGTTATTGTTGAATAAAGTAGGTACACTGAGCAGAATGAATGAATATTCAT